>NW_027453711.1:0-19837 GCF_964194025.1 Convolutriloba macropyga | reverse complement strand
CGCAGACCCTAGGTCATCGGCAGGGTCATCCAGGGTAAACCCAGGGTAAGGTACGTGCATCCCAGGCAAATTACCCCTCTGGGGTTGTTGGGGTGTTTATTTGTTCGTGTTTTCGTGTGTGTGTGTTTGTGTGTGTGTGTGTGTTTGTCACGCCTTTCGTACACGTGGTCGTTCGTTCGTATTGACTTCGTGCTGCCAGCGAATTCAATATCGCGTAGTCCGCAGAATTCCGTGGGTTAGAATCAAGAATCTACCGTACCGTACGAATGAAATCTACTACGAATTCTGCCACCTACCTGTAGGTATACCGCTAGTCGGTAGAGCAGGTAGTAGGTAGGTACTAGGTACCTCCTATCCATACGCGACACTGGCAAACTAGGTACCTGCTACGAGTACTAGTATACTCGTAGAGGGTGACAAGCCAGGTATAATAGTATCACTACCAGGGATACCCTCTAAAAGTAGGGTACTAGGGAGAGGGGACCTAATCATAGACATGTTCATAATTCGAGACATTTGGTACGTTTCTATGTACTGGGTAAAGTACTATATCTCTGTACTCGTACGAGCATCCGCCTGTCCCGTCGACCGTTTCCGTATATTTTGTCGTGTTTCGCTCCCAGAATGAGGAAAATATTTTTTAGGTCCGGGCACCTGTTCCGGACTGCATCTTGGTACTATTCGTAATTTTCACGAATTTGTTTCTTGTTGTTTCCTTGGGAAACATGTCCATAATTAGGAACATGTCTATAATTGGGGCCCCCGCTCCCTAGTAGGTGACAGGTTGAATACATGCCCGAATGCAGCCACACAGCTAGTAGGGAAGGTAGGTAGGGTAGTTACAGACCAAAGTGCAGCCGCACAGCTACCCTACTACAGTACTAGTAGTAGTACTTGTAGAGTGTAGGTAGGGTACCCTACCCTGGTATACCTACCCACCTACTGCTAGGTACCGGGCTAACTAAGGCTAGGCTAGCAAGATAGAGTCAATTGTGCTCGTACTCGTACAACTCTGCTGCTGCTACAGTACGCGAGTAAGCGCTTTCCCTTTGCTTGCACTCTTGGCAGGGTAGGTAGTAGGTACCTACTACCTACCTACCTTGGAGGTACCCACTTGGAGGTGTACCTGCACACAGAATGACCTGCCTACCGCAGGTACCTTAGCTAGTACCTACCTACCGGCCTACTGGGCCCCAACCCAGAGGGGTTCGTCGCGAAGCGACTTCTATTTGGATTCCCAGGCAAATTTGGACAGCTCTTCCACAACTGTTTAAAAATATAGCCCTCGTCAATCGCGAGCGGAATGCTGATCGCGGGACACCTTTCGTTTTCGCGGAGTGTTTTCCGTGCGCTGCTCAGGTGCGGCCGCGATTGTTTTGTTCTGTTCTGCATCGCGTTTTACTCTACGTTAGCCGTGCGGCTCATCGTCTCGCGTCTTTTCCAGAACGACCTCTTGGCTCGGCACGGGAATCTCTGTCCCTGTCCCTGTCCCTGGCTCTGGCTCTGGCTCTGGCTCTGGCTCTGGCTCTGGCTCTGGCTCTGGCTCTGGCTCTGGCTCTGGCTCTGGCTCTGGCTCTGTCCCTGTCCCTGTCCCTGTCCCTGTCCCTGACCCTGACCCTGACCCTGACCCTGTCTATGTTTCTGTCTCTGTCTCTGTCTCTGTCTCTGTCTCTGTCTCTGTCTCTGTCTCTGTCTCTGTCTCTGTCTCCGTCTCTGTCCGCCCCCCCTCCCCTTCTGCCTCCCAGAGCTCTCCTCTGCCAATTCTTCCCCCCTGTGCCTAGAAGTCCCCCCCCCCCCCCCCCCCACTGCCCATCCCGCTGCCCATCCCACAACCTATCCCCTGGCCCACATGAAAGCCGGCAAGCTGAAAGCTTAGATGCCGCGAGCAGCCGTAGGTGATGGTGCATCGTCTAATACCTTTCCTGTCAGGCACACCTGCTGTCGTAGCTATATACTGGAAACCAGACACTGTGATGTAATAGGTGCATGTGCATCGTGAGAATGTGCATGTGACTTGGCTGCCGGGCAATCCATTTTGGAGACGGGACAATTATTAGGCAGTTACAAACCAGTTCATGTTGAGTGGACAGAGTACTAGAGACAGCTAGAACATGCCTGGTGCAGCTGTGTATGTTTATCCTGGCTGATCCGGATTGTCCGGCTCCTTCTCAGTCCACCATCCAGTTAAGATTAACACGGCTACCAACCCAAGCATGAGTGTCAGTCACAATTGGTCAAGGCAAAATGTAGGGTGACTTCTGGGCAAGTTGAGCTTGTATAGGTAGTCAATTGGGGACTCACATGGTGTACATGTTGCTCAGTGGCTCATGCTGGAGCGAACTACCATAAAAACTGCCCCCTAGCATCTTCGATCTGCAACGCACAATTCGTGAGATTCGCTGCTACAATCGGAATCGGATTCGACAATGTTTTAGGGGGGGATTCAGTCGTGTTGCCATTACCTGTCGGCTATCGGCACGACCTGCCGTTCGCATCTGTTCGCATGTCCGCTTGTCAAAGTTGATACATGTACATACAACATTAAACGCGCCCCCATTAGCCGCGCCACGTGCAGCACGTGGCCTGGCAACCGCGCAATGATGGGGAGGGCGATATCTTGGCTGATATCCTGCATTTTCTAGGCATACAGACTCTCAAACAGCACATATATACTGTGCTAAGTACTAAAACTGAGCGCGCGCGTCCGCGGCGCCGCGCATCGAAGTAACGCTCACCAACCCCATGAAAGTCGAGCATTGGGTCCCTATCGAAGGTGCAGATGGTTGGTTTCCGTTACTTCGATGCGCGGAGTCGATTGCCGTTTCGGGGGGCCCAGCTTCCCCCTACTGATCCCGTCACTCGTAGGGTAGGGTAGCTATCTCCTACCCTAGCCAGGGTGAGACTCACTCACTCTGGTCACTCATGATGAGAGGTTGAGAAAAAGTCCTGAGCGCAGCGGCAGAGCTCTAGAGACAAATCAGTGGAGCACTACTACTATCGCTACTATTATCTATTAATATACTGAAATGTGATTACAAACGGGGCGGGTGCTGGCCAGGGCCAGGGGAAGTCCTGGGGGGACCGAGCTGGTCCGCCGGTGAGGGTAAAAGCAAGCAGGGGGGTGGCCGCCCGTGGCCAGCCGGTTGGGCTTCCCTAGGGGGGGCAAAGTTGGTACGAGTAGGGCAGGGCCAGGATCAGAGGTCTAGGTCATCCTGCCCGCGGGCAGGGCAAGGATTATCCGTGATTGACAGGGGATACGTCACATTATACCGTAGAGGACTGTAGGAGGTACGACGCCTGTTGTGCGTGCACCACCCGTGATAAGTGGTGTATCCACCGGGTGCGGGCGAAGTTCAGTCCGTCCTCCGGTGGGTCCGTGCGGTTAGATCCTGCCCTCTCCGCGACCACCTTCGCCCACATGGTAAGGAGGGCGCAGGCTTGGGACCCTAACCTGCCACCAGTGTCCACGGCGAAGGGTACGAACGTATACTCCGGCTGCCTGCCCCTGCCCCTACCCCTGGCTGCACTGGTCGCTCGGCGCCTCTGATCTTCGTCAAACTTCTGGTCCTCTGCTGCTCTCGTTAGGCCCCCAGGGAGCACAATCGCGGGCGGGAGGTTATTGTCCGTGAAGGGGGAGCTGACGATGACGTCAATGCACAGGTGGGTCCCCGGCCCGTCGTAATCCGGCACGTAGATGTCTCCGGGCCGGGCTTGGCTGTTGGGGACGATCCCGGGGGTCTCACGGCGTACCTCCATGCCTGCATACTTCAGGTCCTGCTTGATGATCTTCGCTAACTCGTCACGTACCTTGTTGTGTAGGGCATGGGTCCTGGAGGGCGGTGCGGGGCACCGTGGCAGATGATCCAGGAGGGCGTCTTCCGGCAGGTAAGCCGCCCCTACCCCGTCGATTTGGGATACCGAAACGTTGCACTGTGGGCAGGCTGGGGGGATGGGCACGTCGGGAGGGGGGGGGAGTCCGAGGGCACGCCGGCACATCGTCACGTACGTCAGCGGGGGGGTGTTGTACGTCTCCGGACTGTCCGATACCGCGAATGCTAGCCCGCTGGCTGCAGCTCCGAGCAGTCTGGCCGTCATGGGCTGTTCCCCCTTCCGCACGCAGTCCTTGGCGAGACTGAGGGCCTCCCCAGCATGGAAGATCCGCGCCAGGGTGCTCTGGAGGCCCTGGGCACTCTTATGGGATACCTGCTCCGAGGTGGGAACACATACCTCGTACAGCGCCCTGTCCTCGGGACGCACAACCGGATGCATGTCCTTGCCGAGCTCGAGTCTCGGGTTCCGGGACGGAGCTAGGGTGGTGCAGATCAGCTCGATGTCGGCCTCCGGCAGGGTTGCCCACGTCTCTACGTGAGACCTGGCCGCGTGGTACGCCTCCCCCCAGTACGTCTGTAGGTCGCATGTACGGGTTAGGGCTGCTGCGCGCTTCGCTCCCTTGCTGGCCGGTAAGGCCAGCATGCGGTCCAGCACGGGGGGCGCCGCTGTGGCATAGGAGGCGACGTGTGCGAGCTCCATTTCCTTCAGGAGTCGGGGTAGTTGCAGGCCGCCGAAGCGTAGGGGGGCTCGTGCCCTGTCCATGGCGTGGCGGTAACGGTCCGACCCGACCTCGTCAGGGTCAATGCGGAGAATCGCTCGTAGGGTCTCGTCGATGAGTTCATCGGCCTCAGTCATGGCTGGCAGGCTGATTTCAGGATGCACCCCCCGCTGCACATGCTGATACCGGCGGACCCCGCAGATCTGCAGGAGTCTTAGGGCATGGTGGGGGTGCTTGCGAGCAACGTCCTGGATAAGGTCGACGAGTTTCTCCTGGCGGGTAATCAGGGGGCGGAGTAGGGGGCCAAGGTCGTGGTGGTTTCCCACCGGGGTTCCCGCAACCAGCATCGCCGGCTTGGCTGTCAGGAAGTAATGGTACTCCAGTTCCAGCCTGGCTCGGCACCGGGCAGGCATGTCAGCGTCCACCGCATCCATGTCAAGCTCCTCCGGGGTGGGGGGGTCCGGGTCGGGCTGGGGTTGTGGCTGAGGCTCTGGCGGGTCCGGCGGGGGGTTCGGGGGGGGATGCTCCCGTGGTGGGTCGTCCGGGCTGAGCTGTAGGCTCCACGGCACTTCTGGCTGCTGTCCCTGCGGGTCCGGCATGGGCATATCGGTGTCCGGCTGCCGCTGATTCTGGCTGCCCTGTGTGTCCTGTGCTGCAGGGGCTCGGGCGGCACGGCGTTGGGCCCGGCGGGATCTGTGCATCTCCCCTGAGTCCGTCTCCTCGTACGCCTGGAGTAGCTGCAGCTTCTCCGTGTTGAGCCTCAGGCCGGACCTCTCCCGGAAGACCGCCGGTGCATCGGCTACGATCTTCAGGAGGGTCAGCGGCGGGGCCAAGACATAGACATCGTCTGCCCACGCGACGCGATTAATATACATCCCCTCTTGTGATAAACCGATGAATGGTGATCTGCATTACTATAGAGTATCTATAGGGTAGCTGCCTAGCCCTACCGAAATTATTCTAACCGTGAATACACCTACCCTAGCCAGGGTACTGGTTGAGAGTTCAGACGCCAACGGAAGAAGGGGGGGGGGGGGGGGGACCTAATCGTGCTGTAGCTACATGTTCCTAATTATGGACACTTGGTACGTTTTGATCTACTGAGTATACCATAGGGGAAATTCCTACTTTGCAAAACCTATGGATATCCCGGGTTTTACCCCGAAACACGCAAATCTAGCGTTTTACATGGCTGCCGCTCGGCAGCCGTAAACACCGTGAAACCGCGGCTCCGCGCCTCACGCCGCGGGCAACGCGGACGGCCCGTCCACCACCCGGACAGCTCGAGGTCAAAGCCTGGACCTGTCCTGGGCTGGTGTGATGGCTGGCGGTGGTTGTCGGGGCGTGTCCGACGATGTCCGATGATGGCCGCCACTGCCTAGGACACATAGGGCAGGTGGACCCCCAACCATATTTCGAAATGGGCCCACCGTACCTGGGCGGCCTAGGGCAAGGCGGCGGCCATCGGACATCGTCGGACACATGCCGACGGCCACCGCCAGCCATCGCACTAGCCCAGGACAGGTCCAGGGGTTGACCTAGAGCTGTCCGGGTGGTGGACGTGCCGTCCGCGGTGCCCGCGCCGTGAGCCGCGGAGCCGCGGTTTCACGGTGTTTACGGCGGCCGAGCGGCAGCCATGTAAAACGCTAGCAGGGGGCTTAACACCGCAGGGGAAAGTAGGAATCTCCTCTATACTGCCTGAGCTTTGCTCGTACGAGCATCCACCGGTCCGATCGCGGGTTTCCGTATTTTTGTCACATGCTGGTAGAAAGTGGACAGAATATTTTTTAAACACTGGAAAAAGACCCGGGGTATATATTTGTGTTGTAATATATCTGTAATTATTTCGAATTTATTTCTTGCGAAAAATTTCCATAATTAGGAACACCCCTGAAAGATGCGCTTACCCCACCGACCTGCCGCGGCTGCCGCGGCTACCGACGTGACCGCCACCTGCACCGCAACTCCTGGCGGAAGACTGCATATGTCTTCGACAAATTGTCGCCGGCTACACAGGCGCTGTGCCAGCCGGCATCATGGTGAACCCGGGGTGCTGAAAGACTCCAAAAATGTCTGTAATTTGGTCCCCCGCTCCCTAGTCAGCACCCGGGCAGCTACCCTCTAGAGAGCTAGGGTAGGGTAGGTACTGTCGTAATCTGAATATGCACACACACACACACACACACACACACTGTTATCCAGCTACCACACACACTGTTATCCCGGCTATCCGGCTATCCACGTACCAGCTGTCTCCTACCTGTACCGTAGGTAGGTACCTGCCGGTGCCAGGTAGGGCAGGGCAGCACGGGCTGCACGGCTGATGAGGATATCTGACATCTGTGATCTCCAAGCTAGCACCCTACAGTACTCGTACTCGTACTTCAAAAGGATAATCCTCAGAGTATTTTTGCATGTGATATACACCCGTCGTACATGAGTCCGGACATCTGGACGGAGACTCCGGCGACCGGCCGTGGCAGCAGGACACATCAGCCATGCGGATAAGGTACCTATCTAGGTAGGTACCTAGCCCCTAGAGGTACCTACCTGCTACCTATACCGACTACCATACAGTACGAGTACTCGTAGATCATGTACGATCCGTACGAAGCTTTAATTTCGGCTGCGGCCTGCGGGCTGCACCCCCGCCTGGGCATGCTATAATAATATATATTAATTATTATTACCCCGTGTTTTAGATCAGAAACCCCTTGCGGCACCGCACACGAATATATTTATTTTAATATTTATTCGATCCCCCTGCTACTCGGACATTGTGTCCATGTACCCCCTACCCAAGAAACCAGGAAGGGTCGGCCTATTCTAGTAAATGGCCAGTATTTCCATGCATTTTGACACCCTCCGGCCTCCCACCTCCGGACCCTTGGCAGCTGTTTCAAATTCTTTGAGGCGGCCGTGTGTATAGGCCGCGATCAGCATTGCTCCGTGAACCACAGTACACCGCCCTGATTTCCGGCGTCCTCAGTTCACTGCCGGCTTCCTGAATCGACAGACCGACACAAATCCGAATTAAAATGTCGAAGGGGGGATTGGACACGCCCACCGTGGCGGCGATCGCTGTGCTCTTGGTGTGGGGCGCCCGCACCCTTCTAGGGGGGTTCCCTGCAGTGCACGTCCGACACACAGAGGCCTCTGCGGCTGAGGGCAAAGTCGCCCCACTGTCAACAGCGCTCGCCCACGCAGTGGGGGTGCAAAGTGTGGCAATGGAGGCCGATGTGCAAGCTAGTTCCGCAGTCATCCGCGGTGCCGTTCAGAGAGTCATTGGGTACCGTGTCCCTTTATCAAGGCGGACAGGGCATGTCCCAAGAAAGGGTTGGAAAGACTCTCCCCTCTACCAGGCCTTGACAACCTATGACGACACGGAGTTCAGGCGGCGTTTCAGGGTCAGCCGTGGTGTTTTCGAAATGATTGTCCAACGAGTGCGGAGTGCTGGACATGTGGTCGACAACAAGTGCCAGAACCCTTGGTATAGAACTCCAGCTTGGTTCAAGGTTGGGGCTACTCTGTTGCACCTCGCTCAGGGAGGCACATGGTGGCAGACGGGGTTCTGTGCGGGAGTCTCGGAAGCTACCATTCTTCGTTGGGTTGTGCAGACATGCAAGGGCATTTGTGAGACTCTCCGGGACGATTATATGAGGAAGCCGACGCCACAGGAGTGCATCCGGGTACAAGAAAGATTTGCTACGAGGCGGGGCCTGCTGAACATAGGGGGTGCAGTGAATGGGACCCATGTCCCGTGGGCTCCTGAATCCGAGGACTACATGGAGCAGTTCCACAACTACAAGGGATGGTATAGCATTTTGGTTGTTGCTGTTGTCAACAGCTTTTACATGTTCGTCGACGCGGAAGTCGGCCGTCCTGGGAGAATGTCTGACAGTACTGCCACACAGCTCTCTCATTTCTTCAACGACATGATGCGAGACAGTGAATCGTGGCTTGGACCTCACGGGATGCTCTTAAGCGACGGAGCTTGCAGCAACTCTGATTTCATCCTGACCCCGTACCCTGGAACCAAACTAACAAACATGCAGCAATGGTTCAATTTCTGCCTGTCATCGACCAGGATGTTTGTGGAGCAAGTGTTTGGACAGTGGAAGAACCGTTGGAGAGTGCTTCTTCGTGAGCAGCAATGCAGGCATGGCACTATTACTCTAATGACTTACACCACAATGATTCTTCATAACATTTGCACCGTCCACTCTGATGAGTGCGGAGAGGAATACCTTGAGGACGGCAATCTTGATATCGAAGAGTTCATGAAAGCATGCCCCCTGCCCCGCTGCCCACACTGCCGTGAACACAACATTCTGCATTGCGTCCATCGTAACCGTGTTCGTAGGGCCGAGGCACATGGATACGACACCATGTGTGCCCGCAGGGATCAGATAGCAAAAAAACTCTGGCTAGAGAAAGTTCAGAATGAAATGCAATCTCATGAGGAGAACTAGAGCACGAAAACATGGTTACATTCATGCTGTAACCTGGGATTTAATTACTCAGAATCATCATCATCATCACCCAGATCAGGCATTGCCACACAGACATCTGGGTTCAGGGCAGTGGCAAGCATTTGAAAGCCAAACATGAAGGCCTTCCTATTTAACCTTCCCTCCCTCTTCTGCATCTTGTGGGTCTTTTCGCCAAGCTGGACATGTTGCTTTTCAAGCTCCAGTTGCTCTCGGCCTGCAGCGGTGATTGCTGCTGCCAACATCTCCGCATTATGTTTGCTGCTCTGGTTCATGTCGGTAGTCTGTTGAGATATCTCCCGGGCAAGGGTGGCAGCCTTTGTAGGCCGCCCATTGGGGGTCTTGCCTTTCAAGGACTCATGTGATGCTGCACTCTTCTTGCCAGACCCGCCACCCGGAGGATCCCTCGAAGCTACCGGCTCCATGCCCTCGGTGAGATCGAGCACCTCCTGTATTGCTTCCTCGTCGCCGTCCAAAGCATCGGTGATTGACGTCAAGATGTGTTCTGTGCTGGGCGCTCCTCCGTGCATGACGTTGGCCTCGGTGCCGAGGGGGCCCTCAAGCTCCCCAGCATCACGAAGCTCTACAAACCACTTGGGCGCAATCTTCTCCACCACGTAGCGTCCATTACCCGAGCCGCCGCCCGTTCCGTTGTTACGACACAAATACAAATTGTGCTTCCGCGCAGCCCGAGCAATGTGGTCGTGTTTGTCATGAACCTGTTGCTTAATCTTCGGAGTGCGAGACGGGAACGCCGCGTTCAATTCGGCAGTGACATCATCCCACACAACTTCGTTTTTTGATTTGTTTTCTTGAATCTGAAGAGAACGCACAAGGGAACAGGGTAGTTAGAGGACACACATTGGTCATCTCTGGTCCTATGTTATCCTCAGAGCCTGCTGCTCTGCTGCTGCAGACCTGCAGCAGCTGCCCCTACCTCTCCCAAGCAGGTTCTGTCCCCATCTGTCTGCCACAGCCCCTGCCCTACTGCCCTGCCCTGCGGCAGCTCTCCCGCCCTCTCCTCAGCAGGTTCTGGCCCCCATAATGACTGCCACAGCCCCTGCTCTGCTGCTGCAGACCTGCAGCAGCTGCCCCTACCTCTCCCAAGCAGGTTCTGTCCCCATCTGTCTGCCACAGCCCCTGCCCTACTGCCCTGCCCTGCGGCAGCTCTCCCGCCCTCTCATCGGCAGGTTCTGGCCCCATACTGACTGCCACAGCCCCTGCTCTGCTGCTGCAGACCTGCAGCAGCTGCCCCTACCTCTCCCAAGCAGGTTCTGTCCCCATCTGTCTGCCACAGCCCCTGCCCTACTGCCCTGCCCTGCGGCAGCTCTCCCGCCCTCTCCTCGGCAGGTTCTGGCCCCCATACTGACTGCCGCAGCCCCTGCTCTGCTGCTGCAGACCTGCAGCAGCTGCCCCTACCTCTCCCAAGCAGGTTCTGTCCCCATCTGCCTGCCACAGCCCCTGCCCTACTGCCCTGCCCTGCGGCAGCTCTCCCGCCCTCTCCTCGGCAGGTTCTGGCCCCCATACTGACTGCCGCAGCCCCTGCTCTGCTGCTGCAGACCTGCAGCAACTGCCCCTACCTCTCCCAAGCAGGTTCTGTCCCCATCTGTCTGCCACAGCCCCTGCCCTACTGCCCTGCCCTGCGGCAGCTCTCCCGCCCTCTCCTCGGCAGGTTCTGGCCCCCATACTGACTGCCGCAGGCCCTGCTCTGCTGCCGCAGTCCTACAGCTGCTCCCCCGCAATCTGTGGTCAGCCATTTCTATAACCCTTCGCACCCTGCCACTGCCCCTTCCCCGGGGACTTGTAGCATCTCTCCCGCATTGTACATTTCATCCTACTTCTGGCCCTTTTATGTCTGCCGCAGCCCTGCCCTTCTGCATACTAGAGTAGATCTCCTTCCTCGGTATATCCCATTCACGGCCCCAAACTGTGTCCAATGCGCAACCCTTTCCCAGCACGCATGACTCAGGGAAGCGGGGGTTACCTGAGTTTCTTAGAGGCTACACAATCGATGAGCCACTTGACCTCCACGTCCTCCCATAGTACAGGAGCTTTCGGCTCTGCAATTTCAACGAACAGTCAAATCCAAATGCAAGTCCAGTGGCACATCGCTGTAGTGATTGAACCAAAAGTAGTTGTTGGGTTTCAGGCATCTCAAAACCTTGTGTTACCTGAGTCCGCCTTCTTCTTTTTGTTGGTGGAGCCTTTTGGGCGGCCTCTCCCTCGTTTTGGGGGAGCAGGTTCCTCGCTTGGGGCCGACTCCTGGCCTTGAAACTCGCACAGGTCCGGAGTTTCCTCGTTTTTATCGTCTTCAGCGGACCCCGTAGCAGGCGGATCATCACCGCCAGGACCCAATCCGTAGCTGTCCCAGAGGTCCTCGCCATCCGAAGGGACGGAATCCTGGATATCGGTTTCTGCCTCTGGGTCTGCAGTGGCGTTGGGGTTCAAGCCGGGCTGGCCCTCCAGAGAGCTCCGCCGCTCGGGGCGGGATGTTGAGATGGGGTGTCGCTGTCCAGCGGTCACACCTACACCGAGTAGGCGTAGTGCGACGTTGGGGTCATACTCAGGGGCGGGGGTGTCAAGGGTATCGCCGGAATTAGTCATGGTGACGGTAGGGTGGCACGCGAACGCGGTTCGGTGCTGGTCGGGAAACCTTTGGCACAGCCCGCACAGGATGCGGGGCAGATCAGATCCAGACAGCCGGGACGGAATATATTCGACACCTTGCGGCGCTCCGAATATTTCTGCGGAGGGGGGGGGGGGGGGTCAGGCGGAATAAAATAAATAATAGGCGGCACCCCGGAGTTGGACAACGTACCATTGGACCGGTAACGGTAGTAACGGTCGATTTGGACAACGAGTTGGACCGGCATCGCGAATATATTTTTAATGTTGCGGCGCCGCAACGAGGTATTATTTTCACGGTGTTTACGAATATTTGTGCGGCGCCCTTTCTGATCTAAAAGTCGGGGTTACGATCGAGTACTGTATGTATTTATTATGGACTATAGTAGGGAACCCGGAACTACCGGTACTATCTACTCTTGACGGTTGACGATCGAGTCAGGAGCAGGGTTGGACTGATATTTTAGGTTCGATCAGTGTCATGGCGTAGGACGTACTAGCGTGTGTACGTAAAACCTGTTTGATCTAATTTAGGATAGCTGCCTGTCATGTCGTTTTCATACAACCTGGCAAGGTATGCTAGCTACTATCGTTATCCTTGTTTTTGATCCTACTTAGCAGAGCCGCACAGAGCGATCATCCGCTTTGTTGTGATCGCTCGCTCTAGGACAGACAGACATATAGAAACTCTGCGCATCTATCGACCGTCCGATCTTGGGCGGGGCCTCAATAATCTCCTGGGCTACGCGCCTAGAGTCAACTATCACCTAGTCAACATATGCTCCTAGACCTTTGGACACGCGCCCTCCCCGCATTGCCCCGTAACTTCTGCTCTTGACACACATTAGTATGGATGGATTACGTCTGAAGGGACTAGTTCCATCTCATTCTATTTCTCGAACGGGCCGACGCCCTCACGGGATGTGGGTTTGCCTTCCAATTGGTAAGCGCCGGGACACGTCATAAACAAGTCTTTTTACTAGCGTGTTGAAATCCCACACTGCCCCTGATCGGCATCCCTTGACTCACTCCAGTCCAGTCGTGGTCGATTGGGTGCCTACCCCCAAGTCTCCGCTCATGAGCGGGGCCTGGTCTTCGAGCCACGAATCTCGACTCTGGAAGAGTGGGGCAGGGGTATATTTTCGACCCTTCTTCTCCCCGGGGTGAAAAATATCAATATCCGTACGTGGGAGGAAAAGATTCGAGAGATTTACGAATGTTCGTTGAGATTATTCCGAATAGTTGAGACTGTCACGAATAGTCGTCGAGATTGCGCTCGGGGGCGACAGCCCCAGTGTGTGATTTCCTCGACTGTTCGTTATGACTATCGAGTCGTTTTCCGAAGGAACTGCATTCCTAGCTTCGGCCAAAACTCACCAAAACTGACGAATGACCCGATCGATCTACACTACTGTATTTAAAAAATAATATTCGATCGAGGAAATCGAGATCACGGATCGATCGAATATATTTGATGCAAATTGGTACTCGTAAAAAAAAAATTGGTACTCGTACTAGTAACAGGGCTACCGTACGAGTACCGTAACAGATTCGCAACGCGCCCGAAGTTGGGTTCGGCTGGAACGATACCCACATGCCGCTTGTTCATTGCGTAACAATGACCACAGGGTGCTACGCGTCAGGCCCCCGAGATGGTTGAAACTAATTGGTGAGCGGTGTATGCAGGGATTGAGTGCTCCTTGATCCATCGGCTGCCGCTTCCCAAGTGCGGACGAAGGAGAACACCTCGGCGGTTCCTGCGAACTGTCCGCGGGACCTGTTGGGAACCAAACTCGACATGTCCGTCCACCAGCCCACCCCAGGTACCGGACTTTGCTGTTAGGGACTGGAGGCACACGACGTGCGATACCTTGCCTCAGCTGCAGAAACTTCGGCTCTATACATAACGGTAGGTGAAGTCCCGCAGCACGTGTTTCAGCATGAGCCCCATGATGTGTGAGTTACGACCCTCATCCCTAGGTCTTCCAGCCCTCGCCATGTCTGCCTGTCCACCTGTCTATTCACCTCCTCCTCCCTCTTTCTCTCCCTACCTCCCTCAGTCTGCCCCCCCCCCCCCCCTCCCCCACCCTCTCTATCTAGCTCTCCAAACATTCAACACCATCCCACTTGCCCAGCCCCACGGCATTTCAACATGGCATTACCTTCTAGCCCAACCAAATCTCTACCATCGCACCACCCAGTTGGTCCAGCCCTAGCTCTTATGCATGTGCTACTCCACCCCCTGTCTCATCTCCAGCGTCAAGTTAACCTGCCCAAGCACCTGGCTGAAGTTCCAAGTCACCCGCCCCAGCACCTGGCTGGAGTTCTAATGCTCAGTGGCGCGGGTCCCACTTCTCACTTTACTCCTGCTGAGTTGCCCTGCAGGCTCAGCAAGTTTCGAGCCTTGGCAGCGACGCTCTCCCGACCCTGTTTAGGGAACTGGGTGCCCGCTCGCACTGCAGCAACGGTACCGAACCATTGCATACATTATGGCTCTTACAATGGGTAAGGATCTGCCTTGTATTGACCCCCTCCACGACACGGTAGTGAGGTATTCGGTACAATGGTCACGCTGGATCCCACTCACCTTAGGCGATTGAGCAATGAAGACGTGCTACATCCTCTGAGATCTGCGTTTTCAATACGTAGCGTTTGCCCTCTTTGTTGGTATGTGAATGACCGTAGGGGAGTTGGCACGGTCAAAGCTAACGGCAGAGCTCGGGTGTGTGTGTGTGTGTGTGTGTGTGTTGTGGGGCCGGGGGGGGGGGGGGGGGGGGGGCAACCAGTGTATCCGAATCTATTAGTGCATCTGTCCTTCTGCTGTCTGATCTTTCTCAGCAGGCTCGGCTGGCTAGTTGACACGACTGCTTGCGTGAATTGACACGACATGGCAGATGATGGCAGAATCTGCTGGCATGAACACCTCTTGCTTGCCGCTGGGTCTGCCCTCCTGCAGTCCTGGTTTAATTCTGAATGCCTGGCTGCCTTTTGTAGATCCTGTGAGGGGACCCGGGAAAATCCCAATGCCCGTAACTTCGGCGTCTCCCCATCTTGAGCCCAAGGTGAGGCATAGACACCTGCATGCTTAATTTTTTCCTGCAGCATGCTGCATTGCCACCTAGCTCACTTCCCACATCTGCTCCTCCGCAGGCACCCCCCATCCGCACGAACAACCCAAATCCGCCTCCAATTGGGTTTGGATCAAATGTTCCATCGCGAGAACGCCACAGCAACGCTTCCACGCCTCCGGATCCCTTGGACTTCAGCGTGACCGCAACGAAGATCCAACCTGCCCGCCCGCGCCCGCGGTCAGGGCCAACGTATGTGGCCCCCGCCCCCTCGTCACTAGCTTTTGTCCACATTCCCCCGCTTGAAGATAATAATGAATTGTGACAACAACTGGGTGGCGCGAGCAGCGAAAGGTACATAGATTTTGAGGCCCTGTTCCAGTCAGTACTCCTTCTCGGTTTGTGCTAGCCGGCACAGGTGGGTATCAGAGGTAGATCAGACGATCGCTGCCGTGCGTAGGGTCTGCCACGAGATTAATCTAGCACATGTGTGTTCTACAGCCGACGGATAACGGATGCCCTTCCTGTCTGGTCTCTTTCACTGGCTTGAGAGTTCGTGTGGTGGGGTGTAATCGTTTGCTTGCTCCCCGTCCCCGAGGTCAGAGGACACTTAAATTTTACCCAGATCGCATGGCTTTACAGGGACGGCCAGAGCAAGACACTCAACAAGGTGGAAGCAGAAAAGGCGAGCCGAGAGAGCAGCCGGCTCCACACTCCTGTTGAGGCAGAGGGGTCGCACTTGTCTCTGTTTGGTGTTAGCAGCAAAAGCCGGCACACTTTTCTGATGGACGGATCAGAGGCTCAGGAGAATTCCCAGCTGCCAGAGGGTGTGAGGAAGATGTCAGTGAAGGAACAGACCCGGTAAGCTTTGACCTGCTGCACGGCGAAAGGGATCGCATGACTGTGTCCAGCACACAGCGGTCTGGAGAAGGAATTATGTTTGTTTGAACCTCTGCAATATGCGTTGAAGTGTGGGAGAAAAAGCGAGGCTTTGGGCATACCTTTGTTTCCATGGCCGTAAGCCTTGCGCGGCTGCTAATCAAACGCTCTGCTGCACGTGGCACAGTTGGGGGTCTGCAGCTGGTCCGACGAAGGTGCAAACTCTCAAGCCTCCTCCTGTGCCAAAGCCCACTGTCGGGCAGCTCCGCCGTGCCAATGCGGAGGACCCGTCCAAGTCGAAGAAGGCCGCCATGCGCGCCCCACTGCAGCGTCCCGACCCTTCCAGGGAGCGCCCTCGATCACGGGGAGAGGAGATGGCAGTCAGCGACATTGCCGTCGTGAAGCCACTCTTTGAGGGGGAGCAAGGGGAGCAATCAATGGCACAGCTGGATGGTAAGGCCCAGGCCTCATGATACAGAAAATAGAGCAACACCAGCTCCCGTGCGGCTCGTGAAATGTGTGCTTCATGCACCTGCGTGTGGTGCCTTATGTCGTCAGGTTTCATGCATTCCCGGCGGGCAAGTGTGTGTTGGCTCAGCAAAAACAATATCTGACTCTGCATTTCTCAACGGGCGCCCCTGGAACAGGATTTTTGCTGCTAAAAGTCTCTTGTGCAGAGCTGCCGGAGGAGGTGGAAACGGCTGACCTGTCAGGCCAGTCTATCTTCCGAGCGACCTGCCATATTTGTCAATCTTCGGTGAGAGCCGAGAGTCAGTCGCTAGACACCTGTACTGACTTACCAGTAGCCGTTGTGCAGGGGGGGGGGGGGGGGGGGAAGGGGGGGGGGAGCAGCTTGGAGCAATGATTATGAATGAGCTGAGGATACAGCGAGGCTTGTTGCTGACGCTCGTGATCTGCCACCGTGTCACAGGGACCTCAACGTGTCTGACAACATGCTGTCAAGCCTGATGCCTCTCAGTGGCCTCCCCAGTTTGAAGTACCTGCAAGCCTCCACCAACGGGTTCAGTTCCTTGGCAGTGGCTCCTGGCATGCTGGGCAACCTGCAGGTGCTGGACCTGTCCTTCAATAACCTCTCAGCTTCCATGGCCTTCGATCAGCTTTGTGACCTGCCTTCCGCTCAAGAAGCTCGACCTCTCAGGTGAGAGGTACCCCTGTACCGATCAGCTAAGGGTGACACATTCTGACCCATGACGCTTGCTTCTGTCTCTACCCCTCCCCTCCCTCCCACCTCCACGTACCCTCCTGTCCGGCAGCCACCCTCCTTGCAATCTTCTGGGCCGCATCGTGAATCGTGGGGTTTTGCGGCCATTCACCATGAGCAGATCTTATCAGACAACTGACAAGGCGCTCGTTCGCCATCTGTGTGTGCAGGCAACTCCATGCCGCAGCTCCCAACCACAATAATCGGCTTCACTGCGCTGGAGCAGCTCACACTGGCGTGCAACGGTCTGCGGGGACAGTCCTCCTGGGCCTTCAGCGGTTGCCATCTCTGAAGATACTCAGCCTGCAGGTGGGCCGCCCCGAACAATTTGGCTCCGGCAGCGAATTTCGGGAAAATATGGACAATGCAGGCAGGCGCCTCTCGAGTGTGACAACACTTCTGCCCCTGTGCTTTTTCCCCTTTCCCCACAGGACAACATTATATCAAAGCTTCCAGAGTGGAGTGCCGCAGAGCCCTTCCCGGCCCATGGAAGAGATAGACCTTACCAACAATCACGTACGGCATGCCAGTGCGATAGTGTCGCTGGAGGGCTGCCGTCACTACGCCGTGTAGTGCTTGCCGGGAATCCGCTCAGCTCCAAGGCCAACTGGCGGCCAAAAGAGTGCGGTCCCCCGGACCCGCACCTTGACAGCTTCAGATACCACACATTGTCGTGTCTCACTTTTCATTCAGCGCTGCGCCCTGTCGTGCATGGCAGTCCATCACCGGCACAAGCCATGATCGTCTGCATTCCTACGGCCGGCTCTTCTCAGTCGGCCGTTTCATTACCGATCCCTGCCCTCTGTACTGTGCAGTGATGCTCACCACTGTCTGCAGGCTTAGTGCGTTTCTCACGGGAGAAAGGCATTAAGCACAGAAAGGCATTAATAAAAGCTTCCCAGCAAGAGAAGCGCCCGCCTCTGCTTCACTGTGGATCTCTCAGCCCAGCATGCCATCGAATTCCGGCGACAAAACTTGGCCTGACATGATGGTGATTGCATCCGTTTGGCGCCCAGGCCGCACGGGGCGAAGGAAGCCGAGTACAGAGCGGCTGGACTGCCGGAGCTACGCGCTGACCCAGACAAGGTCTTGCAGGCTGCCGTGGCTCCGGAGCCATCCGCTGCCCCTCTAGCCCTTCCTGCTCCAGGGACTACCCCTCTGAAGACAGCGGCGACGTCAAACCGGAAGACTCTTCGCAGTTATCGAAAAATACGGTAAGGAAATGGCTGTGGTGACAAGAATTAGTTGCCTGCAGAGCCGGGTTATCGTAGGAGGGTGGCACAACGTGGGGCGCGAGCCAGCAGTCTCCTTGCTTTTTCACTTCAGCATGCTTGCGCTCTTGAGGGGCTTGTGAATAACTTCTTGGATGTGGAACATGCTGGCTTCCGCCTTTGAGGATTCATGGCATAGATGCGATGAGCAGAGCGAGATTGGGGGCAGTGGGGCTGGATGGAGGGGGGGGGGGGGGTTTCAAAAGTGCTCAGCACTGTTTGAGTAAATGGAAAGTCAAGCTTCCAATCGGATGCTTGTGTTGAATGACAGAGTACTGAATTCCTGGCTGCAGGGTGGAACTCAACGCCCCACAATTGAAGCCGCCGTCGTTAACCGACACCTACCGGGCAGCGTTGATCCCAGTGGTGGTTGATGAGACAGCAAGACCACTGCCTGACCCGAGCAACCCTCTGGCAAGGCTTACGGGCATGGTGCGAGAGTCAGATGTCACCCACAACGCCGTGCTGGAGGCATTCGGCCGGCTGAACAATGAGATCCTTGGGTGGGGTGCGCATGCGGAGGAGGTCGGATACGGCCTGGAACCTGTAGAGGAGGGGCTGGAAGAGGAAGAGGATGGCACTGGTGAAGACTACGCCGATAATACCTTCCTGACAGGAATTGCCATGGAAGGGCTACCAGAGGAAGACGAGGCAGCGGAGATGCAGGTATGATTGCATGCGCTGGCAATGTGTCGCTGAAAGGATTAGCGGGGTGTCTCGTGACTGAATGCTAGAAATCCCGGTCATGTATGTTTGCAGCCAAGTCTTCTCTACTCAAATGTGTTGCCTGCATCGTTGTCCGGCTCGAGTGTCTGACATCCCCAGCCTCACCTGTAGGAGGAAAACGCCAACAGGCAGAGGGGCTGTCACGGCAGCACAGGCGATGGGTCAAATTCTTGTCAAGGTGAGGAAGAAGACCCAACCTGTCCGGCTGGCCGTGGCCCTTGGCCTGGACCCCTCCCTGCTGTCAGTCTATTCAGGGCATCTCGGCGGCGACTGCACCGCAGCCATCAAGGCTCTCAGGTGTGTTCAGGCCAGCGGGCGCTGCCCCATCCCTGCTCACCTCTGATACTGGACGGCAATGCCTATCACCACCCCTTCTTCGCCGTGCCCTCGGCCGCCGTGTGTTCTCGACATTGCTGGGCAAGGTTGAGTTGCAGACTATTACCTGCCTGACCTACAACTGAATCACAGCCTTGATGAACGCAGGTTTGCCCTGCACACCCTCTAGTCGATGAGAATGAAGGCCTTCGGCCGAAGCCCCACCACTTCAAGAGCACAGCGAGTGTGCGGGCGAAGCAGCGCGAGCGCCTCCAACCCCTGGACGCCCCTGCGCGGCCTTGCCTGCCATGGACTACAAGGTGGAACGCATTCAGACCATTGAGGACATTCTCTCCGGCATGAAAGCCCGCTGGAGAAGGTGGAGTCCAACCTTGTGGCAGAGATTGGTCAGGAGAGTGTGGAGCTGGCACTGGCAACTGCACGGCTCGGGCCGACCGCCTCCCCTGCCTCATACCTCACAGGCGGAGCTGTGTCCAGCTCTGGGCCGCAATCGAGCGGTTCCCCTGCCCCGGCCTCCCCTGAATCTGGGAAGCCTCGCCCGAGTCCGTTATCAGGAACCCCCAGCAGGCACAGCACCGCTGCGGGGGAGCCAACGCAGGTGCCGTTGGTGCCTCCCATAGCAGCGGCACAGACGAAACCAGAGGCAGCCAGTACGTTGGGTTATTCATAGC
>NW_027453710.1:0-16897 GCF_964194025.1 Convolutriloba macropyga | reverse complement strand
GTAGGGTATTTAGAATATATATCTCTGCATGCCAAGAAGTAATGTTGTATTCCTTTTTGTTAAAAATGGGGCCACCGAAATCTATTGGTAATTTTTCGTTCGTTTCTGTACAATTATTTAGTGGTGACCAAATGCTGTGCGGATTCATTGGCGGAATCATTTTTTACCAATATCCCTGCAGGCTTTGCATTCACTAGCTCCCGCTAGTACATCGCGGTGGATGTACGGCCAGCAAATGTTCTGGGCTAGCGATAGCATCGCGAAACTCCCCAGGTGTTTAAAAGGGATGTCCTCGAGATCTGAATCTTTAATTGCCTTGGGAATTGCTATCCTTTCATCAAGACAGAGACAACAATTTTTGACGCTCAAATTACTCCAGTATGAGTAAATGTAAGGGCTTATTTCCTTTAATCTGGCTTCGTCATTCCCTATCACACAGTCACAGTCGCGAATTGCCTTAATTATTCCACTCAGGGCTAATATTTCCACTGCTTTTAGGACCAAGCAATGTTGCAATACGAAGGTGTTTTACAGTAACACCCAAAGCTGCTAGGTTTGACCAGTTTCCAAGAAATTAAATATAAATAAACAGTCCAGGGATTATTGCCCGCTAACAAGGTTATTGTTCACTTAGGGGACAGATTAGCTGTAGAGTGTAAGGACGTTATTCTGAATTTGATATTTTGAAAGGTGCCCATATTTTCTTGCCTGAAAACACTGAGGAAGATGATAGAATGGTACATTTCATAAGAATGGAGGAAGCCTTCCCTTTTGAGGGTCACTGGTTGGGCTGCACGAGCCAAATTGATGACAAAGGGATACGAGCCGATGTTTCCACCTGAGTTGCAACCACAAATATCTTGTAAGTTATTAAGAACCTAATTTTGTCGCTATTGTCACGTGTGAAAAAAATATTTGGAGCCTGAAACTGGACGGTGTTTCAGAAACGATACCCATGATCAGAGATTTTTTTGATCCTGTACATTAAAAGAATTGAAATGTAAAAAATTGTGCAAAAACTGTAAAACTCGGTTTGCTTCGCCTCTGTAATAAACTGTAGAACGCATATGGTGTTTATATGTCTGTCTAAAATAGCTGTCAGTTAGAGGTACTTCAACGCGTTATGATAAATTGTAATTAAGTTCATAAACCAAACAAGAACCTCTGACTTAGACTAATTTGGACAAAAAGATATAGCGTTTTCCAGACAAAACAGTAAACCAGTGACCAACGAGCCTTAAATAGAGACCTACATCGTCATCTATAGGAGTTAAGCAAATGATGTTTGCACAAAATTGTGGACGAGAAGTTATAAGAGTGGATGATAGAAAGGAATTAGTTCAAAACTAAAAGCCAAAAATTTCTCTTTTAGAGAAAAGATTAGAGGCTACCGTGTGCCTGCCATTTTCATTTCGCAGAGCAAAAAAAAAACCTCTGATCAGGTTGTTTCATACCAAAATAATTTCTGATAAGACCATTTGAGAGAAAAATTACATCTGATCAGACGGTCCCATGCTCTTTATGAATAGGCCCAAGTGTGCTCGAAACCGTCTCTGATTAGATTCAATTGCACTCGAACGCAATTTTGCCCAGACTCGTCGAAATCTCGACGAAATCATAATAGTCTTTGATCAGAATATAAGCCTCGATAACTTCATGGAAAATATCAAAAATCGAGAAAATCTTTTTAATTATATTTTCTACGCTGGACGGGCTTTCTATGATACCACTTACAATTATCTACGATGAATATATCGATCGGCCAAAACTGACAGATAATCAATAAACCGAGTTGAGCATAATAATTGTTCCGACCGAAGTTGGTCAGAACGATTACTTGAAACCGAATTCAAAGATATGGTTGTTTTTGTGAACAGTGCTATGGTTACTTTCACAACCACTTATTGTCAATTTAATCCACAATTAGTTTCGAGAGGAACATTTCTTGAATCAATCGCCCTTTAGGCTTTCTTTTATTTCGGTTATTGGAAACCGCTTCCACGGTAAAGAGTCAATTTTAAGCAAAATTGAATAAAATAGCCACACACGCTTACAACCCCAATCTTAAAACATGGGTCGTGACAAAACCAAGCAAAATCTAGCATTTAATTCAATTCTTTGGACATTAGCCACGTAATGCAATATTGCTGTTTTTTGAATTTGCTGTTTTTTCATTGGTGTCTCCGTAGCTCTTTCTTTAATGTTTGTATTGTTAGCTGTACCTGTCTCAAGTTGAAAATTTAATATCCAGACTAACCATTTTTTCTCTGTTATATTATTTTGCCATGATTTGATTCCTGGATCTTCATCATCATCCAAATTTTTTGAGTATTTTATCTCCAAGTGGCCGTGGTTCAAGTGATTTAAGAATATTAGTTGCCAGATATTGTTTAGATTCATCAATCCAATTCATGTCTCATTTTTCAGTATTGCATTGACAGATTTACAATAATCTTGAAATGTTCAACACGCATCAAAATTTGATCTCAGAAATCCTGCTTTTCTTGTTGCTATTCAACCACAGTTCTGAAGACTACGATATCCACGCCAGGTCAACGCGAGATCTTGGATTCTCACGACATCATTTCCAAGTCAACGCGAAATCTTGGGTTGCTCAAGAACCACACAAGGGTTTCCAAGATCTTGGCACGCCATTTTTTCTTCTTGGTCATCTCCTACTCTTCTAAAATTTTCGCAAACTGAAAGTTGGGCAGTCTGTTTGACTATTTCTCTACTGATATCCGCAGTTAGGAGCAAACATTTTGATTCTGATAATGTTCGACGGGAGTTAAAGCGTTGGTAACGGTCAATCCAATGCATACCAAATCTGCGGTCAGCAGCTTTCTCCTTATCTGGCATCGAAAACCCGCAAAAAGTACAATTAATTGAACTAATTAAGAGGCAGTCAGTTTTCCGTTCTTCATTTTTTTTAATTGTCAAAAAAAATAATTTGTGTAATTAATTTGTTTAATTAAGTTTTTCGGATTATTGAGATCTCAGTGAAATGTATGTTCACATAAATAACTTCTTTCTCTTTTATCACCTTTGAGCTTAATAATGATGTCAGAGGTAAGTTGTATAATTTATACTCAAGATTATAGTTCCTTATGTCTTATCAGAGCAATGTTTGCTCTAAAGCTCTAAAATTTGAAAAGGACCTTATGAAGAAAAACGGATGACAAAAATTTTGCGCAGAACCGGAGTGTATGTGTGTGTGTGTGTGTGTGTGTGTGTGTGTGCGTGTGTGTGTGTCCAGAGTATATGATTCTTTAGTTTTTCCCTTCAAACTACTCCTTTTGAGTTAAAAAGTTGTAAAACATTCCGATCGAGTTTTTCGTTTTGTACATATGCAAATATGAATCACTAGTTGGGTTAAGATATAAAATGAATGGCAAGGAGTCGTTTTCATCATGATAAAAACAAAGAAAGGGTGCCTCTACGATATCAACTCTCAAACTTTAAAACGTCACTTACATTTTCGACCGCAAATCATTAAATCGTTCCAAAATTGTGTGAACATTTTTTCTTGATCTATTTACGCACCTGCTGCTTGTACTGAAAAACAGCAGTTTAATTAAACTTTGCTTTTTGTACTTGTTTGTACTTCAGACTAAATTTTAAATGGTTGTGATTATGGAAAACTTCAAAAAGTTCTATTTTGCTTATTTATACCTTTTTTCACTTGGTGAGCTTCTTATTTGTTCTGAAGAGTTCACTTTTTTAAACAAAGAAAAAATTTGATCGTCTCTTATATTTCAGCATTCATGGTGGTTGAAACAATTGATTTAAATGGTGAGAGGTCAAAGCATGTTTTCATCAAGTTACTTTACAAATTGTCTGTACTTAATTTATTAATTTCCCTAAAAACAGAAAATTAAATAACAGAAAATTGTTTAAAAAAACAAATAGCTTTTTGATTTGCTAATTTTGAGATATCACTACAGTTCATACTATTTGTGACGGTTTATTAGTGAAGCTAAAAAAAAATTTAATAGCTTTTTTTGATCAGTCTTTCTTGTTTTATGTACTATGGTACGAAAAAGCTTCTTGCACATACAGAATTTTTGAAACGTTCCTCAAACATCAATGGTTACAACATTTTGGGTTCAAATCAGTTCTTTAGTAAAAATTAACTGCGATTTTTAAGTTTTAGATATCTAGTAGATTGTTTCTAAAATTTTCAGTCGAAATTTCAATGACATCTGAGTCGAATTCCCGACACTCTTTTGTAAAGATCTGCCTGTTTTCGTATGTGTTGCTTCGGAATTGTTCAGAAATTTTCAATTGAATTAAGGTCGAGACTAATTGCTGACCATTCCGGTGCCTACTGCTCCTTTTCGTTGAGAAAATTGATGACGTTCTTTGATTTTTGAGAAAAAAATGGTGTTTTTTCATTATTTCAGAGTAAACTAGAAGTTTTAGTTTGTTTGATCATATTACAAACCATGTCTGACCATTCAACTGTGTTCCACCACAAAACATAAGTGAATACAACCACAAACTTTTTTTCTTTGTCAATAGTTTTGTTGTCATTTCTCCAATGGACTCCCATATTTACCTCGCTAGAGACGCTATGATCCTGTTTTGGTATATTTTCAATGTATACCATGTGCCCTATCTTGATTTTTAGCTGAGTTGCTTTTGTTCAACTATTCTTGAGCGGATGTGGAAGCAACTTTTGTAAATGTGTTCACCTTTTTCAGCAAAAATTTCGCTTCACCGCTTTGACTTTTCAAGTGACTAAGGGTAACGATTGAAGAGAGAGAGAGAGAGAGAGAGAGAGAGAGAGAGAGAGAGAGGGAGAGAGAGAGAGAGAGAGAGAGATAGAAAATGATAATAACTTGTGATACGGTGACAACTTTCGTTTTACTTGGAAATTTTGTTAAAGCTCATCAGCTTTACCTTTCGATTTTTGATGAGTTGAAATTTGCGTATTAGCTGAATTTAATAGGCAGGTGAGAGAACTACTGTAGAAATTCTCAATTGACCGTCATTGCTTTGAGTCTTCCCTTTTGCGCGATCTCAATTTTTTAACATACAAATGCATCAGCAGCTGAACTCAAATGACGGCAGTTCACTACTGAAGACAAATGAAATGAGTGCTAAAATTGCTGCAGTTTTTTTTTACTTTAGATTTTATCAGTGGTAATAGTGGTTTCTATTATTACCTCTAAGGACATCATTTGAAACACGGCGAGTGAATTTAGTTACAACTTTAAGAAGGAAAATTGTTTAAAAAAAATAATTTTATGCCTTTCTATATGCCGTAGCGGAAACCAAACTGGGGCAATAGAAGCGCTAAGGGAGCAAAATGTTTGCCATACGGAGTTTTTTGGTACTGCAGTGTACGTCAAACAAGATAATTATTCTAGGATTTGAATTTCTGGAAACTCTGTCGTCGGACCAAAAAGAACGGTGTTCAGGGAAAATGAGAATAATTGAACATTCAGTTCCTCAGATTAGGACACATGAAGTCAACACAATTGTTTTGTTGGAAGTCAACAAAAATGGTTTGACCTTATTCAATCAAAATCAATCAACTTTCAATTTTTTGTTCATTGTATGCTTCCGACTCTTTTATTCTCATTCAACAAGCACATGTTGAGATTCAGAAGTTACATTACTAGGTTGAACATTTTTTTTGGTATGGGATTTTTTATTAAGAGGAATTTTTCACTAAGAGAGTCTGTGCTAATTAAAAAAATTCAATTGGTTGCTGAGCATTCAGTCCTATTCCCCTATCATGCTCAGAAAATTTCAGCAATTTGTTTTGCCAAAAGCTTATTATCTTTCTTCTGCGAAAGGCTTGAGTATATTGGACGAATGGCGCCAGTTTACTACTAAAGGGAAAATGAAAAGAGAATCAGAATTGCTCTTTTTTAATTCAGGTATTATTATAGTCGTATAAGTGGTTTGTATTAAATTGAAGGGCGAAGAAAAGTTAGCTGCCTCTAGTTTTACAAAGTAAAAATTCAAATATCACTCTAAGTTATCACCGAATTTTGAGAACAAATCTTTACAACATTGATTCCCAACACTAGTCATCTCTTCTACCTATGAAATTCAGACAAAACGCGACTTTAACTCAAAAAAAATCCTCACGTAATTTTGATAAACTCGGTCCATGCTTCAAATTAAAAGAAAAATTTGCCGCAAAATGTTATATATCTTCTGCCTAGTTCGAATCTTGCTCAATTTGCACTTTTGGTAAAGATTAGTGAGAGAAAAATTGAGAATAACTGGTCATCTTGTGACAAATTTCGCTTTACTTCGAAATTTTGTTGGAGCTCGTCGAATTTACCTTGAGATTTTTGGTGACTGAACGTTGCGTATTAGCTGAACTTCATAGGCAGTTGAGAGAACTACTGTAAAGGAAAAAAGCTGTTAAACTTTGTCTTGAAAATCGATTACAAGTTATATTATTATTGCGTCAAATATTGAATTTTTACTTCGTAATTCTAGAGATGCTAGCTTACTTTTGATGTTCAGTAAATAGTCTGTGATGACGTCATTTGAATCCCGGTTTGTGAATAGATTTACTATCCCTCCCCCGACTGAAGCAGGCTGCAATGTGTTCGCTTAGACATCTTTTTTATGTAAGCGGAAAAGAGGGAATAAAAACTTGTTTAAATCTTTGAATTTTCACATCTTTCTCAACGCCTTATTGCAAACCAAACCTGAGCAAAAGAGGCGTTGAAAGAGAACAGATTGTGCTACACCGCTTGTTTTGGTAGTGGTAAATGTCAACCAAGACACTTGTTCTATGATTGAAATCTCCAAAAAGTGAAAAAAATCGTGAACCTGTTTGCCTTAATCAATAAAAAACTGACTGAAATTATTATTTTTAATTATGTAGGACTCCTTTTTTTGTTCCTATTGCATTCTCTCTCTTTGCTGCATACCAATTGGTTAAGGATTATGTAATTCACAATTGCACCGCAAAAATCAAGTGTGCTCCAAAATGTTGTGTGAAGCCATTTTGATGAACTGGTAAGTAATCATTCTGTTTCCATTGATGCTCGAGATCTTCACTTAGTCGAAAAATAAGTTTTCTATAGCAAAGTGCTCAGGCGATTTTTTTCAAATTAAACTTACGTGTAGTCGTGGCGCGAAGCACTGGCTAAGTACTCAGGCATAGTTTGTCCTGTGAACTTATAAGCAAATCGTTGTCATTAATCTGAAAACTACATGCCACTCAGCAAATCAAGATTTGCGTAAGAGCCCACCTTTTGTCTAGCTATTTTTAGATAGATCTACTACAATACCACAATTCATTGGGAGATATTGATCGCGTGGTTCAAGTTAGCAATTTTTGCTAAAGAGAATATGACCCTGTATAAAATGTTTGAAAGCAAACTCAACTGAGTCCACCTGCCACCTGACTGAATCGAATTATGAAGAACCCATCGACGGTACCAGGGATCCATAAGAAAGACATTGGCAGACAAAAAATGTCCCACTAAAAGACCAATGTGAAATAAAGTGTCCAAAGGTGGACTAAATCGATATATTGTGCTGTGATTGAACAGATTGACAATGCAAACTAATGCAATATGCTTCTCTACTTTATCTAAAAATTATTGTAGACGGACGACGACTCTTATATGAAAAGTTCCCTTATGATATAATAACACAGGTTTATAAAAAATCTCACCCTGAAAAGTCTAGAATTGACGAAAAAATTTAAGCGAAACTTTAAAAATTACGTAAATTACCCATTATTCTACAAGAAAGCCCAAATTGCAAATTGAGACAAAAAAACTCAAAAGAAGGACCGAATTGAAAAACTAACATCAGACTCTGATTAAAGCTCTGTAATTCTAGTAGTAAACACGGTATGGAGGACAAATGTATTCATGAAAGTAAATATCAAAGTCCGAAAAATGAAACACTCAAACAATAGATTTCTCGACGCTTAACTGTAAACACGCTGCAAAGAAGTATTCTTTTTGATTAATGATTTGCATTCTTTAAACATTTCTTCCAACAAGAAATGGCTATCCACTGTAAATTAATTTTAATCAGCGGCAATAAGAATGGCTTTCACTGTTTCAAAACTGGTTCCTATGGACTAACTATAATAGGCCACCCGGGTCGAGGTATTAGAATTATGACTAGCCAAAACATCGTCTGGGGGGTTGGGGGTGGTGTCTTTCCGGTTCGTTAAATACACAAACCCGGAAGAAGTTAATGACCCGGTATTTCGATAAATAAATCTGATATTTCTGGACAATGACCCGCTAATTCGATTAATAAATCTGGTATTTCGCAACGGTGACCCGGTCTTTCAAGTCATAAACCTGACGTTTCGAATCATAAATAGTAATCACGGGAGAAATCATGGAAGCTTTTCACTACAAACAGTTGAGCTGGCAAACGGCTGCTCTTTCCTGGAGTGTATTGAATATCATTACACAGCAGAAGTCAGCAGAAATTTAAAAAATTTGCATGAAGAGGATTTACAGTTTAACAGAGAAACGAGACAATCTGATGAGCTACTTGCAATTGAACGGAGGGACCCATTTCACTTCAAACGGGGTGCAACCAATTACAAAACAAATCTGATGCTATTCGATCGCGAAAAATGCCAACGGATAATTACGCGCATTCTTACGTTCTGGACATGACCAAGTAAAAATTATCCCGTTTTTAAGACGACTTCGTCACCTGATTGGACCACTGCTCAATTGGTCTGGAAAACTTGTGTAAAGCAAAAACAACGAAATGCATTTTTAACAGATTAGGAAAATGTTGAGATGGCAATAGAGAACAATCAGCTCAACAGAGATCTTGAGTCGATAACTTGACACATCTGTCGGAGCAGCATTGGAGCAAAAAATCTTGAGGAATGGCAAGTTTTTGCCTTCACGTTACGATTTTTTACGAGTTTGAAAAAATCAACACAAATTACATCATTTATGAGGAGTTTATTGATCAAAAGAAAATTTCAATTATTGCTTGTGTTGACTTTTTTTTCAAGTAATTACTGATCATAGGGCTGCCTTCAAGCTAGGAAAGAGCACTGTCTAAAAAGACTTAAAAAATGTTCAACACGCGAGATTGATATGTTTTTGCCTCTTGATTCCAAAATCACACACGTGAATGAATCAAAAATGGAGCTAGTGGAATACATTTCTCGATAATTTAAAAATAACGATGTGAAAAAATGGACTTTCGATGAAGAATTTGTCGTCGCTATAAACGATTGCGTCAAGCACAGTTCAAGTTGATTTCTTATCAATTGGTTATTTTTTTACGGATGTTGTGCAACCAAATCAGTCAAATTTACAACGCAAAACACCAAAAGGTTCCAATCAAAATTTACAAGCGAATTGGGTAGCATTTACAAGCTCTGAATTACATCGAGAAGAATTTTGTAAATGACGCATAATTAAGTCTCACATAATCAAATTTTTCCTACTGACATATTTATAAGCAAATAGCGGGGACTGAAATCTTGCGTTTTGTCTTTAGCCGCCCTAAAAACGCAAACACCCCCCCCCCCCCACCACTACCACCACCACCACACACACACGTACTCCCAGCCCCCTACCTCACGTACCCCCACGTACACCATCCCCCCTCAACACACGTAACCCCCCCCCCCCCACACACACACACACACGCCCAACACACCCCCCTTCGTACCTTCCCCCACCTCACACCACTTGTCCCGTCTCCCCCACGTATGCCCCCACCAAAAAGAATGACAAAGCAAAATTAGGTAGGGTCAGCACTAATATCAATGCAAAATATGCAAGATCTACGCCAAATTCAAAGCAAAATTTGTAAAAATCTACGCTAAATAAGATCTACGCCAAATTCAACGCAAAATATGTAAGATCTACGCTAAATTCAACGCTAAATGGGTAAGATCTACGCCAAAATCAACGCAAAATAAGTAAGATCTACGCTAAATTCAACGACAAATATGTATTATCTACGCCAAATTCAGCGCAAAATATGTAAGATCTACAATAAATTCAACGCTAAATATGTAAGATCTACGCCAAAATCAACGCAAAATAAGTAAGCTCTATGTTAATTTCAACGCAAAATATGTAAGATTGATGTTGAATGCGATGAATTTTTGTAAGATCTACGCTAAAATCAACGCCAAATATGTAAGATCTACGCTAAATTCAACTCAAAATATGTAAGATCTACGCTAAATTCAACGCAATACATGTAAGATCTACGCTAAATTCAACGCAAATTATTTAAGATTGGCGTTGAATGCGTTGAATTTATGTAAGATCTACGCTCAAGTGTTGCCAACCTTACATAATTTTGCGTTTTTTAGCGTTGACACCTCGGCCCGGGCATGTGTTCTTTGTTGTTATATTGTTTAGACTGCTTTATGATGCCTGGAACAATGAACGACACCCATTACAAATGTGCTGACAAAAGTGCATGTATAAGACTTGATTCTGTCTGTGACAGCATTCCCAATTGCAACGATGGAAGTGACGAGAAATTCGGCTGTGAGTATCATCCCCGGGTTTAGATACGCGACCCTAGACCGACCGCTCTGATCAGACCATTTGGGTCGCACACTGGTGGCGTGGTGCGACCCAAAATACAAGTTATGGGAAACGCTTGAGTCGCACGACGGTCTGATCAGAGGGCAAAGTCTGGGAAATGGTCTGGACAATGGTTGCACTACGGTCTGATCAGAGGGCAAAGTCGCGCTATAGTCTGATCACTTGTCGCACAAAAGTCTGGAGAACGGTCGCACTAGGGTCTGATCAGAGACCAAAGTCGGGGCATAAGTTGCCCCAAAATCTGACCACAGAGCATTAACTGACCTTATTTACCTGACTGCAGTTTTTTATTACTGTTTTTGATGACGCAAACAAAAAGTTGCAGGCACTTCAAAATGACTTTCTGTTTATATCTTTACCAATTAGTTTTGTCCTATCCCTAACAAGATATACTAATTTATTTAAATTCAAGTTGAGTAGCATATAAGTAACAAATAACAACGGATTATAAATGTATTCAGGAATGGTCTGATCAGAGGGAGCGTTGGTCACACTAGAGTCGCACAAAATTTTGGGTCGCACAAGAGTCGCACGAAATTTTTGGGTCGCACGATGTTCTGATCAGAAGTTTTTTGGGTCGCACTATCGTCGCACAATCTCTTGGGTCGCACTAAGGTCTGATCAGAGGGCTTTGGGTCGCCCGATGGTCCGATAAGAGGGCAAAGTCTGGTAAATAGTCTGATCAGAGCGGTCTAGGGTCGCGCACCTAAACCTGGGTCTCAATGATTTTCCAAATTTTGTTAATTCGTTTATTGAAGCACTAATACTGAACAACTTCCCGCAGCCAGTTCTAAACAGAACACAAAAACGCCAGAAATGTTCCATATAATCGATTTCTCACGTATGAAGTCGCTGGGTATGTCAGTTTATTCTGTATGTTCGTTTTCAACTGAATTATTTATCGGTATGTTCGGTCTCTTAGATTCCGTATGTTTTTTATGTTCCTTTTCTGTATGTTCCGTATATTCTGTATGTTCCGCTTCTTTTTTATGTCTTTTTTTGTTCATAGTTTATTCGAATATTATGAGAACTTTATAATCACGGGAGCTACAGACATATATATTGGAGGCAACTTCTTTGAAAAAAATTTTATTGACCTTTTTTCTCAAGCTCAATTGTAAACTTAATTGAACAAATGTGAACTTTTGGCTTATTTTTGACGCTAAAAGCTAAACAGACTTGTTGAGCCTTGATGGGGATTCAGTTCCTTAAATCACACTTAGTGAGTCTTGATAAGATTATGATAAATCAAGTACCTATAGAACAAGTACCTATTGAAAAAAAAGTGACACACGATAAATCTGGCTGTTAGAATTTTTTTCATGTAAATTTACACAAAATTTCTCGAGTTGAGCATCACAATTTTTAGTGTGATTTACACAAAATTTCATGTAAATGAAATTACCACATAACATTTCGTGTGGCTTCACATGAGAAATCGATATATCACACGAAGTTTCAATTAATTCACACGAAAAATGGTAATGCCCAACCGGAGAAATTCATGTATATTTACATGAAAAACCATGTAACAGCCAAATTTATCGTGTGTCACTTTTTCCCGAAAAATTGTTTGTCGACACATGAATTTTTATGTGATTTCACACGAGCATGTAGGAGATTGACAGGAAATGAAAGTCCAAGAAGTGTTATTGGTGCTGTCGACAGTCCAGCTTTTGATTTGAAAAAGAATTTAAGGCCAGCCTTCACTCTTGTGGAAATTTTTCAATATATTAGATGAACAAAGAACCCCGCTAAACGTCTCCTGATTTTACATTCAAAATGGTGGCGAATTCAAAATAAACTGGTTCCTCTGCATTTTTTTAAAACAATAATTGAACAACAAATTTTTGGTCCACTTTGGACGTGTTAGCTTTTCTACAGGTTTTGAAGCTTGAGATACCCAAGAAACATGTGCGGCTCTAACCTGATGAATATATCTCCTAACACTAAAGATAACTTTATTTGATTGAGATTCGTGCTTGACCCTAAAAATTGGCAATAAGTCACAAAAATTCCAAAATCTCTTCCAAAGTAAACGGATGAAGGATTGAAACTTGTGTAGCGTTCTTTTCAACTAAGCAGATGGTGAGAGACCTCGGAATTGAACATAGTTAGTGAGCAGCGGCAGTATCATAGAATACAAACGACTTTTGGTTGATCACTATCAAGAGCTAAATTGTCAAGGAACTGTTCAGTTTCACAGCCCTTTCTGTATTGACAAGAAACAATAGATGTAACATACCAAACGGTGAACAGAAAAAACAGCCTCCCAGTCAAAACAGTACCGGACAAAACGTTCCCGAATAGCAAACTATTCTCAGCCAAAATAGTCCGGACTAAGTATATAGTTGAACATGACCACACCAATTAACAAAGAAATCTCTTTATTTATTCATATGATTTCAATCAACAATTATCAAGCTGATTACAACATAGTTTTTGCCAAATAATGTATTTTGAACAGTAGCAGCTAATTTTTCACGGTCACTATCGAAAGTCCATGTATCATGGATTTCTCTTGATCATCTATGAAATTTTGAACTACAGTTTGGATTTGTCTCTACTTAGCTTTAAACCATTGTTTTCTCCTACAAAACACAAACTCCCCGTCTCAGCTTGGCGCTCTTTTCTTTACTCGCAATAAAACATTTTCACGATAATAACAATGTTAACACAAAATATTTAATTTTCTGTTAATTTTGGTTTTGAGTGGGCGAGGGTTCAATGACAACCGCTAGGGACCCAAGAACATCTATCTTAAATCCTCTCTTGACAATTAAAGAACAGGTTGCTGAAACTTTAACTCTAATGTGAGTAACGAAAATGCGCGAAAAAAAAATTACGCTAGGAGTTTGAAATCTTGTTGCGCTTATGATAAAAATTCTTTTCACTGAAAAGAAAAAGTTTTTCAAAACATTATATAATATTTGAACGCTTTCTCATATTTTCATTCCTGCGAAAGTTATCCTAAAGGCTTGAACAGAGCTCTCGTCAACTCATCTCCAGGGTAATTTGTTCCAAATAGTTCATATGCACGAAAAGTGGTTTCTTTGGCAATATACTTTGGAAGTAAACGCCGGCTAATTTTACAAATAAGCCCCAAATAATATCTTCATCTTTTGTAGTATAGTTTAAACCAAATTTTCCTTTGCGTTGTTTATGAGTCACAACAGAGAAATGGTGCTGTCAACATTGGATCACAACGGATCGTACGTGTCACACGCTAGCCACGATCATTATCTGGCTTGGCTTTTCATGCTTATTTCATGCATGACGTCATCACTTGCGATGCAATTGATTGCTTGGAGGAGGTTACAGTGTAAATATTTGAGCACCTTGCGATAGTAGAAAAGATAAAGACTTTGCTAAAGAAGTGCAGAGATTGCATCAAGGCATTGGTTTCTTTCAAAAATTTGTTTTCCGCGTGGCATATGAACACTGAAAACAAAGTGTTTTAACTCTAACAGCGTATAAATTCAAGAAGTTGCTTATACAGTGTGCATGATTGATTGCAACCAATTGATGCCAAATATTCTTAGCATTACTTTTTTTTACAGCTCCAACTTTTCTTGCCCTGTTTGACGCAAGTAATATGCATTTGATAATAGCAAAATTCTAAGCGCCATTTCATTTTGTTGAGCTTTTATCTATAACTGCAGTCAGCAAAAAAGAACATCACACGTGAATTTTTACAGAAAAATAGCGCAAAGGTGAAGATTTTTCCCCTGAATCGTAGTCTCAGTGTAAACCAGCGCCGAATCAGAGACTTTCCATTGTGCAATTTTACTATGACATATTTCTGATTATGTCAATTTTTACCATGACCAGAGTAAAAATTTTGAAATCTGAAAAAACTCTGTGAAGCATGTAAATCAGAGTCTGATTTTTTCCTGGTCAGTTCTTTTAACATTCTGTCAGACCTATGTACAGAGGGAAAAACAGAAGAAAAACAGCGGGGACAAATATATGGAAAAGGCAAAAAAAAAAACACGTTTAAAAAGGATTACAATGAAAGAAGTAAATTGAAAATGTGAAAATAGAGGTACAGACAACAATTAATAATAAAAATGTATGTTTTTACACAATTTTGATGTTTTTGTAATTGTTTCACAGTACAGTTTCTTTGTACAGTTTTTTAAAGTGTTCTCGTTCTCCTTCTATCCTGTCCAATTAAACTATCCCCCTCAAATGAAGTATCCTCCAGCTCGATCATCTGCCTTCTTCTGAGGTCTTCCATGATCGGCAGTGTGTCCAGGGATGAGGAAAAGGTTAGAGTAGAAAACACAGCTACAAAATCAGGCCGTTCCAGAGGGAACCAGAGGAGGAACACTGCTGAATGAAGACCCGGCATGAATACCTCGTACTCCAAGACGCTGAAAGCAAATAAAAAAAGCCCAAGCAAGAGCAAAGGGTTCCTTTTGACACAGAGTATTAGAATAATTCGAAATTAATTCAATCAATTTAAAAATAAGTTATGTTTTTCAGAAATGCTAAATATCATGCGATCTTCACTAACAATAATTCATCATAAGTAGAATCATACAAAGGTGGCCCAGGCTGAGATCACAGACGAAAAGCATGTTCAGAACTATACCTCTTAAATAACAAATGTGAAGAAAAGGGGATCTTTTCCGTTTGTGCCCCCCAGTACGATAAGCTCTCCCCAATTAAAGAGCAGTGTCATTACATGTTAAATCATTATGTAAAAGTTATGCTCGTGCGTCTGGTGGGGAGGGGTGCAAAGAAAAATCACCCACTATGGTGAAGGGGGCACAAACGGAAAAGATCCGAGCCTTCAATTAGAAGGACATACACTCGCTTGACCTCATCTCTTTCAATTAAATTTTTAAAAAAGTCAATAAGTCATTTTTAAAAAAGTCAGAAAAGCAAGGTAAGTCACATGTGACCAAAAATTTAAACACTCGCAACTTAAAAACAATAAAAAACTTGCTCAACTGTGACTGAAGAATGACGTCCGGCACGCAATTCAGTTGAAATTGCATATGAACGAATAATCAAAAAGCAAATTTGAAGTGATTGTGACGTCATATGGTCAAAACAAAAAATTTGACGATGAAATAAAAAACCGAGAGAAGGCCAATAATAGCCTCAGCTATCGCTTCGCGGCTATTAATAAATCAAAGTGCACATGTGTTCATTTTGGTCTGGACATATCGAGCATATGTCTAGGACCTCAGCCTGGGAAGGTTGAGCCCACCCCCGTTGATTTGCACCCCCTTCCTTACACATGATTTTTTTAGTGTATCTTGTGGGGTCTATACTCAGATGGGTTTTTTTGTTCAGTCAACTTCGGCCGATCGATATATTCACCTTAGAGAGTTGTCAGTGTTATCATTAAAAATGCCCGTGCATCGTAGAGTAAGCGCCACTTGAACAAAGCTATTGCTACTCTAGATGTTTGTTTTCGTAATTGATCTAATTTGGAGTACAATGTCTTCATGCCCGGTCTTCATTAAGCAGTGTTCCTCCTCTAGTTCCCTCTGGAACGGCCTGAAGTTGTAGCTGTGTCTTCAACTCCAACTTTTTCGTCCTCCCCGGACACACTGCCGATCATGGAAAAAGACTTCAGAAGAGGGAGAATGATTGTGCTGGAGGATAGATCAATGGCAGAACGAGGAGGATGAGACAAAATACTCGCAAATTACTATGTCTTGCGAATTACTATACCTATTCGAAAATCTCGAGAGCTCTAGTCCACTAGACTGGTATACCGGTCAATTTTGCAGTTATACTGTATGTGGTCTGGTATTTGGCTGGTGTATTCACTGTATCGTGTCCGTACAGGCTTTCTGCATGCATTTTTGCCAGATCGGGCAACAATTTTTTTGATTTTTTCGATATTCGAAAATTTTAATTTCAAATTTGTCACTGATTTTTCTATGATTTGACTCGGATCAGAAAAAACTATGGAGAAAGTATGTCGAGTGAAGAATCTTGAAAAAAGATGGTTGTGAGTTTTTACCGTACAGAGTGAGAGGTGAATCTACCCTTAGTACACTCTGATTCAGTCAGGATTTAACGTTTTACTATTGGAAATCATTGAATCAGGACTGATTTACTCTGACACTAGGGTCCGGGTCTGCCTCAACTGTTTGCAGTTTAGTTTCCTCCTGTGGATCAACAACTGTTACTGTTTTGTAAAATATTAGACTGTTGTCTTTGAACGAAAAAGCTGATTATTCGAAAGCATTATTCGAACGGGCATAAATAGTGGTCGATTTTTGCTGTACTTAGCATTGAGACATATTCACAATGTAATCAACGCGAATCAAGTGTTTAACTTCTCGTATTTGCTTGGAAACTGTTTTTTTTTAAATAGGTCCATTGCT
>NW_027453709.1:0-38239 GCF_964194025.1 Convolutriloba macropyga | reverse complement strand
GTTTTAGTGTGTGTGTTCGTGTGTGTTAAATGCGTGTTTGCATGCAAATAATCAAAATCATTCAAAAAGAATCTTCACTAAAAAACGGTCAAAACAGGCATTGCAAATTAAAAAGGAAATCAAGAAAGCACAAAATTTATTAAAACTGAATATTCAGAGCCTTTCTTAAGCTTGATTGGTTAATACATACAATTGAGTAGCTTATGTTAATATTTACTCATAACAGATCTTGATATATTGTATTTTTCTATAGCTTTGTTTTTGCATGATGTGACAAAGTTCTCCAGAAAATGCTCGGCAACATTAAATTTTATTTATTACATCTGATATTAAGTTTTGAAATTAGTATCGTATTTTTGAGGTTATCCAATTCATAGAGATGATGACTAGTTTTGTACTGTGAAATTTAGCTAAGCTCCTAAAATATCTCAGAAAAATTCAAAAATGAGTGCAAATTGAAAAGTTCACAGCAACATGAATCCGAGGGACTTTTTTGATCTTCAAACCAAAAAATGGCCTTATACTGAAGGAGTCATTACAAGTAATAACAATGGGAAAAAGAAAACTACTTTTTCTAACGAAAAATGGCGACCCTAAAACCTCTGTTTCAAAAACCATTTCTTAACTCATTATTGTAGGACATAGTTTATTCATCATTGCCAAAAATAAATACAAGCAAGTCTTGTAGTACCTTGTTTTTGCTATATGTGATCTTTGTCTCCCATCAGTTCTCCGTGATAATGTTTTAGTAGGATTCATTTTTTGCTCAAAATTATAAAAGTCATCTGAGTCAATAAAATTTCAATTATCCCCAAACATTTAGAACTAAAACAAGTTTTATAAATCAAAAAATTGACTACATTTTGCCGAGAAAGACCCTAAGCAAGGTTTTGTCAGAGAATTTTAACATTTGTTGTTTTTTGTTCGATCTAAGAACCAAAAAAACTTAAGATTTATCGAAGCGAGGTTTTTTAGTAAATCTTCGGAACTCTATGAACTATCTGAAACATAGTTTATGATCAATCTTACCGTTTTGCAAGGAATTATTTTCACAGTTAATGGTCTATGTAATACTATACAAAATGTATCTTGTAAAATCGTCTAACACACTGGTGACTACCTAAATCAACTAAGTCGCATAAACTAGGTGGAGAAACGTTAAATACATAAAGAACACGTATTATAGCACGTTATAATATCGGACAAGAAGCTGTGTGCAATATTCTGTGACAAAACCAGATCTTTTGTTGTTAAAGCCATCGGCAACCACCTTTTCGCAGTTTCAAAATTTCAGTTTTCTCTCCCATTGTGTAAGTTTCATTCATAAAGAAACAATTTTTTCAGTTGGAAATTTTTATTTCTGTTGTTTGAGCTCTTTGACACGTATGCAAAATGTTATAGCATTCTGTCTTAATTATAATGGCGAATTTTGATTGTACTTTGACTTATCAGTGGACAATATAAGTAACATTTTTCAGTCTATTTTGATCAGAACTGTGACTGGTAATAGCTCAGACCTCTATTTGATCGTAACAATTGAGAGATAATGTCATTCGGATCGTGTTATGACCTCTTTTGATACCCAAGATGTTGTGATCAGAGGGAACTCAACTCCCCTGGTCGATTATTTTGCAAATTTGTATTCAAGGACTTCTTTTTAAAAAATATTTTCCTGGAATAATTGCAATTTGCTTTTGCCATTACCGTCCACAAAATTGGGAGATAATAGTATGCAAAATAGGCCGATATTAGTTGCTACAAAATATTTAAAGGCTTTTGAACCTCTTCTACTGAATCGATTGAATAAATAACAAAAAGAAAAATACTCAATGGTATTTATATTGAATTTGAATAGCAAAAATCGTCAACAGAAGATGTTTTAAATCTATTCGAAGCTCTACAGTGTAATCATGATAAATTTGAAAAGTGAGTTACAACTGTTTTTGATCCTCTTGATGATCAAGAATATGAACACTCGGAATGAGTTTGAACGCTGAAAGGAACAAAATATGCAACAAAATAGAGTAAGTTGAATAATGTACAATCAGTTGAAGACTTCTCTAGAAGTAAAGCATCCTGCTTGAGCTAGTTATTTACTGCGAGGTACCCCGTGTCCAAGTACGTAATCTTCATGTAAATTAAAAATATTAGGTAATCCATTTCGGCAGTAGAGAAGTTTGAATATCTGTCGATAAATGGGAGAAAATAAAATTTTTTTTCACTGAAATTTGGACCTCCGAAATCAAACTGGTTTTCTTCACTTGATTCAACATATTTTTCATATTTATTCCAATGATATGACGGATATATAGTTTTCCAATATTTACCAATTTTATTCCAGTGTTTGCATGTCGCGGCTTTTTTATTTCTCGATGGCTATAAGGCCTAACTGCACATTGGGAAAGCGGAATTGTTGTCCACCTTCCTGGAAGTGTCAGATCTTTTGACTTGAGGACCACTTGTCAGATTGCCGTTGAGATTTGAACCCTGTGTTCAAAGCAAAGCATAAACAACCTGAGCGTAATCGTAAATCGCGCCACAAAAATTGCTCGAATGAATTTACATATTTGCACCACTGTTCATGATACCGGAGAACGCATTCTCTTTTATGCTTCAGTATTGATTCCGTCATCATGGAATGGCAAAAAGGACATCGTAAACAACTAAGTTATTTCGCTTTTGAAAAATTTTTATCGAGAGATTTGCATGTTGGGTGACCGGAATCTAATGTGTTGTGTGTTGATAACTACAATTCATAAAGATGCTGACTAGTTTTGTACAGAGAGATTTAGCTGAGCTACTGAAATATCTCACAAAATTTCAAAAAAGAGAGCATATCGAAAAGTTCACAGCAACTTGAATCCGAGGGACTTTCTTGATATTCAAACCAAAAAAATGGCCTCATACTGAAAGAGTCATTACAAGTAATAATCCTGGGAAAAAGCAAACTATTTTTTCTAACGAAAAATAGCGACTCTAAAACTTCTGTTTCAATAAGCCATTTTTTAACTCATTACTGTAGGACATGGTTTATTCATCATTGCCAAAAATAAATACAAGCAAGTCTTGTAGTACCTTGTTTTTGCTATATGTGATCTTTGTCTCCCATCTGTTCTCCGTGCTAATGTTTTAGTAGTATTCATTTTTTTGCTCAAATTTATAAAAGTCATCTGAGTCAATAAAGTTTCAATTATCCCCAAACAATTAGAATTATAAACAAGTTTTATAAATAAAAAAATTGACTACAATTTGCCGAGAAGAAAACCTAAGCAAGAATTTGTCAGAGAATTTTAACATTTGTTGCTTATTGTTCAATTTAAGAACCAAAAAAGCTTAAGATTTATCGAATCGAGATTTTTTAGTAAATCTTCGGAACTCTATTAATTATTTGAAACTTAGTTTAGGATCAATCTTACATTTTTGCAACGATTTTTTTTCGCAGTTAATGGTCTACCCGGCTCAACGATCATACAACTTTCTTTGATTTCGTACTAGGTCATATATGATTCTTAGTAATAATACTAGGTCATATATGATTTGTATGAATTCTTGGTAGTCATACAAGGATCATATATGATTTCCTAGAAATCATACAGGGATCATACAAAAAAATTCAAAGACAAAAAACGGTATAGTTTTGATTTTCCATTGAAGTTGAAAAAATTTCTTGGATTTCATACAAGGCCATATATGACACATAATACATTGACTGGTGCCACAAATTCTCCTCTAATTTAGTCAGAGGACTTATTAAATGATTATATCGCATTTGCAACCCACATTTGATTCTTTGTGTGCGCTAAAAGAATAACTTTGTGGTTTAAACGTATTCAGAAAACGCATATGACGTGATATGCATTTTTTTCTTGATTAATTTTTTTTTTATAAATGGGCATTTATATGTATAAACTGGCTTCAGATTATGTCAAAAATTTTGTTATTTGTTTGGACTTACTCTTTTATTTTGTACCCAACTTGCAATTGATATTGTACGTTAGGGTCTTTTGGCGGATCACAATGTGATGCCGGGGTATCATATATGTGATTCCCTACCGAATAAAAACAAAAAAACAAATGGTTAAAGATTTTCAAAAAATAGATGTATGATTCCTGGTATTCGTACTAGGATCATATATTTTTTCTTGGTAATCATACAAGGATCATATATGATTTCTTTGTTTTCATACAAGAATCGTACTAAGAAATCAAGTATGGACAGTATGAAATCACAGATGATCCTTGTATGAAATCAAAGAAACTTCAACCCGGGATGTAATACTGTACAAAATGTATCTTGTAAAATCGTCTAACACACTGGTGACTACCTAAATCAACTAAGTCGCATAAACTAGGTGGAGAAACGTTAAATACATAAAGAACTCGTATTATAGCACGTTATAATATCGGACAAAAAGCTGTGTGCAATAATCTTTTGTTGTTAAAGCCATCGGCAACCACCTTTTCGCAGTTTCAAAATTTCAGTTTTCTCTCCCGTTGTGTAAGTTTCAATCATAAAGAAACTATTTTTTCAGTTGGAAATCTTTATTTCTGTTGTTTGAGCTGTTTGACACATATGCAAAATGATGTAGCATTCTGTCTTAATTATAATGGCGAATTTTGATTGTACTTTGGCTTATCAGTGGACAATATAAGTGACAATTTTCAGTCTATATTGATCAAAACTGTGACTGGTAATAGCTCAGACCTCTATTTGATCGTGACAATTGAGAGATAATGTCATTTGGGTCGTGTTATGACCTCTTTTGATACCCAAGATGTTGTGATCAGAGGGAACTCAACTGCCCTGGTCGATTATTTTGCAAACTCGTATTCAAGGACTTCTTTTTAAAAAATATTTTCCCGCAATGTTTGCAATTTGCTTTTGCCATTACTGTCCACAAAATTGGGAGATAATAGTATGCAAAATAGGCCGATATTAGTTGCTACAAAATATTTAAAGGCTTTTGAACGTCTTCTACTGAATCGATTGAATAAATAACAAAAAGAAAAAATACTCAATGGTACTTAAATTGAATTTGAATAGCAAAAATCGTCAACAGAAGAAGTTTTAAATCTATTCGAAGCCCTACAGTGTAATCAAGATAAATTTGAAAAGTGAGTTACAACTGTCTTTGATCCTCTTGATGATCCAAGAATATGAACACTCGGAATGGGTTTGAACGCTGAAAGGAACAAAATATGCAACAAAATAGAGTAAGTTGAATAATGTACAATCAGTTGAAGACTTCTCTACAAGTAAAGCATCCTGCTTGAGCTAGTTATTTACTGCGAGGTACCCCGTGTACAAGTATGTAATCTTCATGTAAATTAAAAATATTAGGTAATCCGTTTCGGCAGTAGAGAAGTTTGAATATCTGTCGATAAATGGGAGAAAATAAATTTTTTTTTCACTGAAATTTGGACCTCCGAAATCAAACTGGTTTTCTTCACTTGATTCAACAAATTTTTCATATTTATTCCAATGATATGACGGATATATAGTTTTCCAATATTTACCAATTTTATTCCAGTGTTTGCATGTCGCGGCTTTTTTTATTTCTCGATGGCTATAAGGCCTAACTGCACATTGGGAAAGCGGAATTGTTGTCCACTTTCCTGGAAGTGTCAGATCTTTTGACTTGAGGACCACTTGTCAGATTGCCGTTGAGATTTGAACCCTGTGTTCAAAGCAAAGCATAAACAACCTGAGCGTAATCGTAAATTGCGCCACAAAAATTGCTCGAATGAATTTACATATTTGCACCACTGTTCATGATACCGGAGAACGCATTCTCTTTTATGCTTCAGTATTGATTCCGTCATCATGAAACGGTAAGAAGGACTTCGTAAACAACTAAGTTATTTCGCTTTTGAAAAATTTTTGTCGAGAGATTTGCATGTTGGGTGACCGGAATCTAATGTGTTGTGTGTTGATAACTACAATTCATAAAGATGATGACTAGTTTTGTACAGAGAGATTTAGCTGAGCTACTAAAATATCTCAGAAAACTTCAAAAGTGAGAGCATATCGAAAAGTTCACAGCAACTTGAATCCTAGGGACTTTCTTGATATTCAAACCCAAAAATGGCCTCATACCGAAAGAGTCATTACAAGTAATTCATTTTTATTCAACAATGTTTTATTTAGAATTCATTTTTTTGCTCGAAGTTTTTAAATTAATTCATCTGAGTCAATAAAATTTAGAATACCCCCAAACATTTAGAAATACAAACAACTTTTATAAATAAAAATTTGACTACAATTTGCCGAGAAGAAAACCTAAGCAAGAATTTGTCAGAGAATTTTAACATTTGTTGCTTATTGTTCAATTTAAGAACCAAAAAAACTTAAGATTTATCGAATCGAGATTTTTTAGTAAATCTTCGAAACTCTATTAATTATCTGAAACTTAGTTTAGGATCAATTTTACATTTTTGCAACGATTTTTTTTTCACTGTTAATGGTCTACACGGCTCAACGATCATACATTTTTCTTTGATATCGTACTAGGTCATATATGATTCTTAGTAATCATTCTAGGTCATATATGATTTGTATGAGTTCTTGGTAGTCATACAAGGATCATATATGATTTCCTAGAAATCATACAGGGATCAAACAAAAAAATTCAAAGACAAAAAACTGTATAGTTTTGATTTTCCATTGAAGTTGAAAAAATTTCTTGGACTTCATACAGGAAATATATGACACATAATACATTGACTGGTGCCACAAATTCTCCTATAATTTAGTCAGAGGACTTATTAAATGATTATATCGCATTTGCAACCCTAATTTGATTCTTTGTGTGCGCTAAAAGAGTAACTTTGTGGTTTAAACGTATTCAGAAAACGCATATGACGTTATATGCATATTTTTCTTGATTAATTTTTTTTAAATGGGCATTTATATGTATAAACTGGCTTCAGAGTATGTCAAAAATTTTGTTATTTGTTTGGACTTACTCTTTTATTTTGTGCCCAACTTGCAATTGATATTGTACTATAGGGTCTTTTGGCGGATCACAATGTGATGCCGGGGTATCATATATGTGATTCCCTACCGAAGAAAAACAAAAAAACAAATGGTTAAAGATTTTCAAAAATAGATGTATGATTCCTGGTTTTCGTACTAGGATCATATATGATTTCTTGGTAATCATACAAGGATCATACATGATTTCTTTGGTTTCATACAAGAATCGTACCAAGAAATCAAGTATGGACAGTATGAAATCATATATGATCCTTGTATGAAATCAAAGAAACGTCAACCCGGGATGTAATACTGTACAAAATGTATCTTGTAAAATCGTCTAACACACTGGTGACTACCTAAATCAACTAAGTTGCATAAACTAGGTGGAGAAACCTCAAATACATAAAGAACACGTATTATAGCACGTTATAATATCGGACGAAAAGCTGCGTGCAATATTCTGTGACAATACCAGATCTTTTGTTGTTAAAGCCATCGGCAACCTCCTTTTTGCAGTTTCAAAAGTTCAGTTTTCTCTCCCATTGTGTAAGCTTCATTCATAAAAAAAACAATTTTTTCAGTTGGAAATTTTTATTTCTGTTGTTTATGCTGTTTGACACATATGCAAAATGTTATAGCATACTGTCTTAGTTATAATGGCAAATTTTGATTGTACTTTGGCTTATCAGTGGACAATATAAGTGACAATTTTCAGTCTATTTTGATCAGAACTGTGACTGGTAATAGCTCAGACCTCTATTTGATCGTAACAATTGAGAGATAATGTCATTCGGGTCCTGTTATGACCTCTTTTGATGCCCAAGATGTTGTGATCAGAGGGAACTCAACTGCCCTGGTCGATTATTTTGCAAATTCGTATTCAAGGACTTCTTTTTAAAAAATATTTTCCCGGAATGTTTGCAATTTGCTTTTGCCATTACTGTCCACAAAATTGGGAGATAAAAGTATGCAAAATAGGCCGATATTAATTGCTACAAAATATTTAAAGGCTTTTGAACGTCTTCTATTGAATCGATTGAATAAATAACAAAAAGGAAAAAAAAATACTCAATGGTACTTAAATTGATTTTGAATAGCAAAAATCGTCCACAGAAGATGTTTTCAATCTATTCGAAGCCCTGCAGTGTAATCATGATAAATTTGAAAAGTGAGTTACAACTGTCTTTGATCTCCTTGATGATCCAAGAAAATGAACACTCGGAATGAGTTTGAGCGCTAAAAGAAACAAAATAGGCAACAAAATAGAGTAAGTTGAATAATGTACAATCAGTTGAAGACTTTTCTACAAAATAGGCATCTTGCTTGAGCGAGTTACTTACTGCGAGGTACCCCGTGTACAAGTATGTAATCTTAAGGGAAATTAAAAATTTTCGGTAATCCGTTTCGACAGTAGAAAAGTTTGAATATCTGTCGATAAATGGGAGAAAATAAAAATGTTGTTTTTTTTTCACTGAAATTTGGACCTCCGAAATCAAACTGGTTTTCTTCGCTTGATTCAACACATTTTTCTTATTGATTCCAATGATATGACGGATATATAGTTTTCCTATATTTACCAATTTTATTCCAGTGTTTGCATGTCGCGGCTTTTTTTTTATTTCTCGATGGCTATAACGCCTAACTGCACATTGGGAAAGCGGAATTGTTGGCCACCTTCCTGGAAGTTTCAGATCTTTTGACTTGAGGACCACTTGTCGGATAACCGTTGAGATTTTAACCCTCTGTTCAAAGCAAAGCATAAACAACCTGAGCGTTATCGTAAATTGCGCCACAATAATTGCATGAATGAATTTACATATTTGCACCACTGTTCATGATACCAGAGAACGCATTCTATTATATGCTTCAGTATTGATTCCGTCATCATGGAACGACAAAAAGGACTTCGTAAACAACTAAGTGATTTCGCTTTTGAAAAATTCTTATCGAGAGATTTGCATGTTGGGTGACCGGAATCTAATGTGTTGTGTGTGGCAATAACATTTTATACAGGTGTTGACTGAACAGTCACACGGGGTGCTGATGGGGCGGAATGATGCTTTTAAGTCGTAACATGGGATTTAAAGTGGATTCGGTGGCAAATTTTTATTATACTGGAGCTATGATGGCCTGGTAGTGTTCTTTGAGTCGGCTTGAATTTGTTAAGAGTTGGTGCCTTATTTTTGAAGCAACTGTTCAGTTCATGAGTTAAGTGGGGGAAAAGCAGTCAACTTCTGTTTACGTTTAGGGCATGCATGGCATCAAGTAAATGTTTATTATAAGGTGGCAAATTGTTACGTGATTGGCAACTTCTTTTGTTATAATTAAATTCGGTGCCTGAAATTGGGTCAAAATCTCCTCGTCATATTTGCTTTTACTTTTTAAATTGGTTGGCGCAATAAATAATCCCTCCAGACCTTTTTTTGCAACAAGAATATGTTCAAAGATTAATCGTAAAAGCAATGATTTGTTTAAATGGGGTTCTTTCATTATTGAAAAAAAATGCTTTGCGACAAGTAAGTCTTGTGAAATAGACAAAATGTAAAATGTTCTGCGAACTGAATTACTCTGAAGCGACATCAATCCTTAACACTTAAACAATCATTAGAAGATACAATTCGCGTTGCGAATGCTCTTATTTTACAACCTTCATGCGGTGGCTTTTCTAATGCTGATCATAAACCAGTGCGTGGTGCGTTGCATGTGCTGCGTCTTTCCAATGTTGTATTATAATGTGAAATTTGTGTTTGATGACGCTATTTGTTCACCAAAATGGTTAAAATCTGTTTCGTCTGCTGGACCAAATCGTTTTTAACTCCAATATATGGATACAGATAGTTTTGTATAAAGTTTTACCGAGGTTAATGTCGACAATCAACACATGGACTTAAGTAATCTCAACCACCAATCAAAACTAATAATAAAGTCCCTGGCAGATTGGGAAGTAGAATAATAGAAGAGTTTATAACACTGTCACCAAAGACATATAGCTTTAAAGACTACCCAAATAAAACTTAAGAGGAAGGAGTAAAGAATTGTAACAATGCTAAACACGAAGAGTATTATAATGCATTAGAGTGTAGTGTTATAGGGACGTTGACTCGGCTACGTGTGATTATGACATCAGAATTTTTGTGATTTAATCTAGAAAAGAAAAAAATATTTGGACATAGTGTTTCGACATCTGCTATTTTCCATTTTTTGCGCTGGACATTTTTTCTGAGTGACCCAATTATCTTGATTGGATCGCCTGAGAAAATAATTAATTTTTGCATCTTTTGATCGTATTTCAATAGATTTCGGGGTCTGCAATTACGGATAAGATTAGTAGGAGATTATAAAATGAGGGCGAATAAAAATATAGGTTCAATTGTTCGCCTGTTTTCTTTTTGTCTAATTCGTCTACTATTGCAAAACAGTTTCCCTCTTTTTTGTGTTAGTATGAGTTGCGGCTGACATTGTGAATATTTGGTGTTTCTACTCGCCTGATTAACAGTAACTTCATTGTCTTGGATCGTACTTGCATTTTCGGTGCTATCAACTTCATCGATTATCTGTCTTGGTTTTAAAGATTAGTCTCTTCCAATTTCTAGGAAATTTTGCAAAAAGATTTTTTATACCACAACTGTCACTAATTTTGGCTTGAGCGTGACACTAATTTCGGTGTTATTGGTTCTAAAGTGATCATCAATTGAAAACAATGTGTTTTTCTTGGTCCAGTTTTATCTCTTTTTAGTGAATTTCTGTTTGTGGATTCGTAGTGCGATTGCACTGTACTTTGTTGACTCATGTATTCGCATTGCTTGGTTTGTGAATGTTGGAGATCACTGCACTAGTTATTCGAACTTGGTTCTGGATGCCCATCTCTACGTTAATTGCAAACTCTAACGTACGTTTAGGTGTGTTTGTCCTTTTATTAATTAGCCTAAATTTTCTTGCACATCACGATAGATATATCTCTTATGATCGCACATTCTTTGATTCCAAGATGGCAATTTGAGAAGATGTATTTCGGAGAATTTCTCAACGGGTTCTCCCTCTTCACTTTACGGGTAAGGAAGAGGTAGCGCGGAGATGTTATATGAGGGTGAAGCTGCTTTGTGGTCACATAGTTTACATGTTTTTTCTCCATAGTGTTTGTCAACAGATTCAATCTTCTTCCATTTGTTTAGCCTAGTGTCTTTGAGCTATTCAGTGCAGTTATTGCAATCCCTCCAGTTGTACAATGCCAATGCTTCTCTCTGCTACGTGTTGGTAGAGCAGTTTACGGGAAGATGAAACTCAATGGGGGAGGGGTAACTTTAAGTGTAGCTTCCTTTATTCCTAACGTAGTGGTGGCTCGAGTTTGAGTTTTTCCCAAAAAATCGACCAAATTCATGTGATCACGGTGCCAAATGTTACTTAATTTATTTGGGTACGCAATCGCAGGCCAATTTCTGTATTTTAGTTCAACCGCATTTGCGATGAGAATGAAGGCTTAAAATTGAGCATAAACTTAAGATCCGATGGAACCGAACTGCAGAAAACGTGTTGCGATTCCAGTCCTTTTTTAAAAATTGACTGTTTTCGTATTCAGTTTGCATATCTATTTAAAAAATGCATTTAAGAGATTCAAGAGACAAACCATTTCCTGCCAGACGCAGGTAAATTAACAAAGAGTGAGCAATTAAATATAACACGACAAGAAGACAAAACATCAAGATATTTTTGTCACTAAAAGTTTCGGTACAAACTTATCTGAGTACCCATACCACTTGAAGCACCATTAGTGTTGTTCAGATACTTAGTTCTCTCACATTTAGTTTTTAAGGCATTAATTTTTCGAAATCTTAAGAATCCCTCATTGCAACGAGTAAATCGGCAGATAAATTCAGGAAAAAAATATGCTAAACATGAGATAAAAGAGAGGTCAAAAGGTCTTTTTTATCAAATCCAACCTTTTAACAGCCGATTTTTTTTATCATTCAAATGAGTGTTTGGAAGTTAAAAAATGATATTCTATCGGAAACTGCTATTCGTGCAGCTAATTTTTTCTGACTCGCAATGTTATGGCGAAAAATATTGCAAAACAGAACGACTTATCAATTTAAACCGAAGCAACCATTCTCTAAAACAAAAAGCAATCTGAAATGTAACAAAAGTCCTCAGGAAAAAGGGAAAATCTCAAACCCAAAAAAGAAATTATAATAGCAGAAACTCCAGCAATTTAAACTTGTACCAATCGCAAGAAACGTTAGCTTTTTCAGTAGTTAGTTTTATAATTAGCCGAAAACGCAGCCCTAAATTTTTGAAAACTCAAAATATTTTATTGGACCTATAGAATGTATATATTATATGTGACTGGCAAGTTTTAACCAACAGGTTGTAAAAGTAATTTACGTGTCGTTCGACAAAAGTTTTTATTCTTGATTTTTGTGAAAAAAAAGGTACCCCGGTCAAGGAAACATCGGAAAAATTTGTAAGATAAGCAGTGAAAAACTGTTTTTTCCACCGCAAATTTTGGACATAATTTTGCGGTGAAATGCGGTGAATGCGGGGAAATTATGTAAGTTCACCGCTAGATTAAGCGGTGAAATTACACATTTGAGCGGTGAATTGTGGTGAATTTTTGTAAGATCACCGCTTACTCTAGCAGTGAACTTACATAATTTCACTGCATTCACGCATTTCACCGAAAAATTATCTACGAAATTCACGGTGAAAAAAAAACAACTTTTCATCGCTTATATTACATATTTTTCCGAGTTTTTGCTTTCGGATGTTTGCAGCAGTAAACTTGTCTTAGCTTTTGCATTAGCCTTTTTAGCTTCTTTGAAGATTAGAGGCAGTGCATTACTGAGCTCCATAAGGAGCGCACCTGACCTAGCCGCCAAAGAAAAAAAGACCCTAAATAGCTAAAACTAATTTGCGAAGGGGTCATAAACAAGGGCGGGGGTTATCGCGCTGAATAAAGAAACAGACAAACATATAAATGAACATCTAAACGCACAAGAAAGGGGGCACAGAAAGGACTGGGGTTTATTGTGCTGCAAAATAAAACAAACAAACATAAAATGGCGGTGACACCTCGACCCGGTTATCTTGCGAGACGGTTTTCGAAAGATCATTAAAGAGGAATGGTAAGGATTCTTGCCGCTGAATGGTTATTATGCAAGATCTTGCAAAATGATGGTTGTCTTCCAAGATATTGCAAGGTTTAGAACACTCTTGATGTTGCAAAATGTTGCGAGTTTCTTAAAGTATATTTTAGGATAATCAAGTGATTTCGACTGAGGCGACACCTCAAACTGTGATAGGATCTGCCAAAGGTACCATAAGGCCTTTATAAAATAAAGTGATAATCTCACTGGGGCCGTTTTTCATATCCACTAGGGTGTTATCAACTCAAACGGGAGCATCGCACAACTCAGAGCTCTCTCGTTTTGTTGAAGCTGAGTTTTGCAATTAATGGCAATGCTTCACCGTGTCCATAATTTCTCATCATCACCCCAAACTGGACCATCATACTGCACGTTCAAATTTGACCGTTATTTATTAACCAACAGCAAACAGACAGATTTTGAGTACATAAACACAGGATATGCAGCAACAACAACAACAACAACAACAACAACAACAACTAGAGTCTGTAGCAATGCAATAGAAATCTATCATTGTTAGCTTTCCTTGAAATTAATTACAGATAGATGGTAACGAAACTGTCTAGGACAAAAGCATAAATTTGACAATAAACGTAGCGGACCCTACACTCTCATTTTACCCAAGAACAGTACACACGATGTATTATTCGGGCTATGATCACATTACTGGTTGTGACAACTTTTTTATGAATGACACTTATAAAGACGTTGAATGCATGGCAATGATGACGGTCAAGTATTGGTGGTTTTTTGTCGGACTTGTGGGAAGTTTTATGCATACATACGTTCTCTTCTGTTACATCTTGAACCGTGAATCGCACAAAGACACAATTGATACGTTAATTATTGCGTTATCATTTTTCGACCTTATAAATTGCATTGGCCTTACAGTTACTTCAGTGTTGAATTCTCTGCCAATATATTATGATGCAGTGGAGTGCTTTGTGTCTTCAATTTTTTTGCCATTTTACAGGTGAGCAATAGAAGTGATTCAATGCCGGGTTGAGGAACTTTCTAAAATTCGTGAAAAAAATGCGCTGAATTTTCAAAAAGTTACCTAAAAAAACTTACAAAATAATGCAGTGAGAAACGTTGAAATTTAGTATAAACTTAGTTGAATGTGTTAGAGAGAAGGAGATGCGCTGAAACCACTCAGAAATTACAGAAAGCTAAGCAAACAAATGAGCAGTGAAAATCGTTTGCTCGCTTGAACAGTCTTTCTTTACCGCTTGCTCTAAATCTTGCTGCGAATCTGTTTAGATCAAAATAACTTCTTGAAGAAAACTTAATTCTGTTTTTTGATATTGAATAACCTCTTCAATTACTTATATGACAATGAATTCCCCAACTTCGATGGATTACAATGTTATCTTGGACGTGGATAAAGAGCTGTAGAGCTACATACATGCAGTGCCCTGTGAGGAAACCAGAAAAACGCTCCAAAAAATGGTGGTAATTTTTAATGAAAAATCAATAGAATATGACACCACTTGGAAAATTTGGAGGTCTACGCACTTGCAAAATTTAATTGAAGACATAAAAGAGAGGGTACGCGAGCAAGATTGGTATAACTCCAAAGATTCAATGATGTCCAAGAATCCCGCATTTGATGCCAGAAAAATGAAAACAAAACATCGAAAAACTTTGCAAAAACTTTTTTATTTTATGAAAAAATTGAACGTAATCTAAAAACGTATCTCATGTTACCCACCAAATGTGTGGTTCCTGGTAATCTTAAACCTTCAGTTATTTTAAAATACGTGCAGTTCCGTGTAAAGGATAAAATTTACAAATTTAGAAGACTAATCAAAGCAGATGCCAAAAACAACCGCTACATGGCTACTCCTGTCAATTGTAAATTGATTCATGTTAATGAGCGCATGCCTCCTGCAGAAGACATGAACTATGTAACATCTACTTATAAATGAGCAGCGTCAGTCCTCTGTTCTGATCCCCATGACCCGAACGGCATCTGAATCAAGTCAAATACCCGGTTGTAACGAAAACTAGAATGCATAACTACTCGAGCGAAATTATGATTAATACGCCTATTCATTTCAATAGGAAATCATTTGCAATAAAGATAGAAATTTTGATAGAGGCAAAGATATTAAATTAGTCTCAGACAAGAAACTATGAAAAGTTGCTGTGTCTGATGATAGTGTTCTTGCTGTTAAAGAAGTATACCTGTGTTTTGTTTTTGAGATTCTAATTCTCCTGTTATGATGATATGTTGAATTAGTAAAAATTTCTTTTCTTTCATTTTCAGTAAAGTCTAATATCTGATGATTGAAATGATTAAAACAAATTTCGATCGCTTGTTCTGTTATTGACTATCTGACAGCTTAGAACTCTCAAAATTGGCGCAATACAAATACTTAATTAAGTTGTTCCTGCCTCTTTTCATGAGTTCTTTTCAAATTCGTTTCCTTTTTATTTCACAATTTTCCTTTTTTCTAAACGCTCTCCTTTCCTATAAATTTTTGGGACATGATTGAAAAATGCAGATTTTGATAAGGCGTTCCTTACTCAAAATTAACAATCAGAACATAACATTCGCCAAATTTCTTCACTAAGCAATAGTGAATTACATCAAAAACACTTCTTGATCGTTACACAAAAAAGTTTGCAAAAAGCGATTGTCCGCAGACAGAAAAATATAAAATGAAAAAACCTAATTTTTAAAACTGTAAGCTTGTCTAAAGTGTGAACTTTGCGTTAGGTGATTGTCCGAATACACCAGAAGACATAACTGATTTAAATTTCAAAAAAGTAAAGAGACGAATAGAAAGGGAAGGGGGGAGGAGGTGGAAGAGAGGGGAGGAGGCAGGAGAGGGACGGCAAGGGGTAAGAAAGGGGCGGAGAATAAGGGAAGTAGTGAGGGGAGGGAAGGGAGAGGGAGAAGAAAGGAAAACGAGGAAAAATTTCCATGATTGAATTGCTTTTAAATGACGATTTAAACAGTTTGCCTGGTGCGGTTGTCAGCATTTAGCGAAAGTCTCCAAAAAGTTCAAACTAGGTTTCAGTATCTCTGACAAGACTTAGGTTGACCATTTTGCGTAATACAATTGTCCGAAGATTGCAATTTGGACACATTACAATTATTAGACAGGATTGAATGATATACATTGTTTACTGGAGGCGATTGTCCACAAATAGGAATCTTCTTCATCTTGAGTTATTAGTGTTCAACACCGCTGTTTGCCTTTTTTTAGTGCGCACTGACCATAAAATTTGTAACAAAAGTTAAAATTCAAAATTTGATAACACAAGAAGCCAAAAGACAGTGTAAAATGTTAAAGCAAGCGCTAGGGTAACTTCTTTAAAAGGAAAGATTTGTTAATGTTTCGAAAACTTTGCTAGGCTCTAATTACTATGAACTTACGATAAAAGTCAAAAACATCTTCAACGAAATTCTTTTTATTGTTCTGACTGAGGCTTAGTTGAAACCAATGTCCAAACTATCAGCATTTTTTAAAGATACATATGAACAAATTTTAATGTAGCCGACAGAAAGGCAAAGGTTGAGGTGTTGCAATTATGTGTCATGACAAGACTGAAAAGCAGACGTTTAAAGATGCCAATCTCCTTAAACTACAAAATCTAAATGTAAAAACTTACTTTTTTGGTCAAACAATCTTCATAACAGTCTAATAAAAAGCTGCTATATTAAAAGGCGTAACATTTCAAGATGAATTGATCACTCACTTAAAAAAACTGGACACCATAAAAATGCATAATGTGAATCGTGTACTTTGTGGTGATTTCGATCAAGATTTAAAGAAAATAAGTCTACAATAACAACGGAGCTTATCAAAATGCTCTCAAACCTGGGGTTCAAATTAATCTCAACACCATTTGGAACAACAAGAAATAAAAGAATATCGAACACAACAACTGACGTTATTTCTGAAGATTTTAATTGCAAATCAAATGGAATCAATTGAACATATTACATAACAGATCACTGAAGCATAAAAGTTCGAACAAACAAAATCTCTAAAAGGATACAAACTCGAGGAGAAACAATTTTTTGGGAAGAAACTGATCAAAAATAAAACATCAAGAAATGCAAGCACTTTTGGATTGTATTCTGACATCTAATCTAAGAGAGGAAAACAGTCTTTGAAACAATGCTCAACACGTGAAACTTTCCCTAAAATTGAAGAATTACTTTCCCCTGCTCTAGAAGAATAATAACTCCTAAACAAATCCCAAATAAACCAATCCAGAGATGCTGAATGAACAGCGAGCTCAAAAACTTGCGTGAAAAGACAAAGTAAGTTTTCAAACTTATGTCAGATTGAACGCGTATAAAGACAGAAGTATATATTTAAATCAAGGAAACATTACAAAGACCCCAATACAGAAAATTACAAACAATTTTTTGGGCAACTTTTCAGCAAAAAAGCGAATCCAAGATTAGACCTTTTTTCAAACTCGTAAACAAAATTAGATCGAAACCAAAAACTTCAACCGCTGATAAATCCAATCCACCAACTGCAACTCAACTAAACTCTCATTTTTCATGAAATGAGCAGACGCTCGCTGCAAAAGAAAAGCTTGCCATGAAAACTCAAAGCAAGTGAGAGAAACAGGCAACACAATATATCTGTAACCTCTGACAGAAATTTAAGTTCACAACGAAGTCAAAATAAACTCAGCCTTGATCAAATGGGTTTTTCAAACAGTCTTATCAAAATTGTTGCGCCGACCATTTCTTCATGTGTTTTTGATCAATTTAATAAAATAATAGATAAGGGAGTCTTTCAAGATTCCAGAGTTATTCCTATACATGAAGAACGTCCTCTATCCGACCCGAGTAACTACCGGCCAATATCACTCATACCAAAAATTGGAGAATTTTTTGAAAAATTCCTGCAGTCAGGATTGATGTCTTCCTTATTTAAAAATGATTTATTGTCAAAGAATCAATTAGGCTTTTTAAGTAAACTATCAATAACAGATGCTTTGGTTGATCTAGTTGAACCTATTTGTGACATGAGATTCGAAATCAAGCTCCTCGTTGCGTTTTACTGGATCTAACAAAAGCATTTGATACTGTATATAATAAACTTTTCATCTGCAATTGAGATCTATGGACTACGTAGTAAATTATCGAATATCATAACATCGTTACTGAGTAACAATAAACATTTTATATATACATTAATGGCGAAAAATCGACGAGTCTAGGGGTTACCTGCGGAGTACCCCAACGTTCTGTTTTGGAACCGCTTCCATTTCTTCAAAATATCAACCACTTGAAATATTTACAGTATCATGGTCATCTTGTACTTTATGTTGATAATACTGCAAGTGTATGTGAACCAAAAACGATTTGTGTAAACATGATTACCAATAGAACTATGGAGTTGACAGCATAGAACTATGGATGTCTCAAAACAAGCTTACAAATAATCAGCACAAAACAAAAGTTATCACATTTGGTTGAAAATGCCTTTTGAATTGAAGCTGAATGAGATCAAACTAGCGCCACCCGGAAATGTAAAAAAGATGAGCTTTTGGTTAGATAAAGATCTTAATTAGTTAGAACATTTACAAGTAATAAAAAACGAAGGCAATAAGTTCATCTCTCTCTCTCTCTCTCTCTCTCTCTCTCTCTCTCTCTCTGTCTCTCTCTCTCTCTCTCTCTCTCTCTCTTCCATCAGACAAAAAGTATTTATCAATCAGCATGACGATAAACATCTTAAAAATGTATGTTCAACCCATCTGTCAATACTAATATCTACTAGGAGGCAAAGCCTCAAGAAGTCACCTAGAGGCTCTTCAGAGTCAGCAAAACTTTCTCATCCGAATAGTTCTTGGGCTGAAATGAACTGATGGAGTGGGAACCTATCGAAAATAGTATTCCATTCTCTCAACATTTGAGTTTCAAGTATACCAATTGTTTAAACTACTTTGCAAAATAGTTCTCAGAGAGCATCACAGTTTATTGGTTAATTTTATATCTACTTTTGAAATTAAAAGTTGCCATTATTATTAGAGAAGACCCAAATCACTCTCCACAAAACATAGATGACAACGGCTATCAAAAACACGACATGAACACGGATACGGATATTGTTCAACTCAACAATTATTTTGAACCGACAGATTTTGAGTGATATTATGCAACATTTGAAAACAGCAAATTGATCAGTTTTGTTGACAGTTTCAGAGATCTGTATATTATAGACTCACAGTATTTCACCAATTTATTTTGGTAAACGATTTTAATATAATGAATATCTTTTCCTTTAAACTGACATCCATCGTTTTTCACTAGATTTTTTATAAAAAAAGATAGTAAGGAAGGAGAAAAAAACGAATCTTTTAATTGAGCGACCCTTTTTGAAAATCTTGATGTATGGATTATAACATACTCCAAGAATATACTATCATTTTGTCAAAAGAATGCGCTGAAATTTTGTAAGAAATGCGCTGAAGATGTGCTGAAAGTGTACGAGTTTTTACAGTTTGTCTAATCTTTTCAATTTTAGCATGTTCTTCGTTTTTTGATTTAATATTTGAGAGCGTAGCCCTCCAATTTGAACATTACAACCTTTCTTACACTGTTTGCTACCAATGTATCTGTGCTTTAAGTTACAAAATGAACGTGACAAAATCATAATTCAAGTTTTAGTTCTCAATTTTTACATTGTGCGGGTTCCTTGAGCAAATGAGGTTTTCAAAATATTGTGCTTATTAGATTCTATTCGTCAGCTCTTCCAAAAGCCTTAATCTTAAAAGAATATTGTGTGTCTTATAAGGTTCTTATAAGATCTTGTAAGATAAGTTTAATCTTATAAGAATAGTGGGTGCCTTATAGGATTCTATTATGATCATAGAAGATCTGCTTTATCTTAGCAGAATAATCTGTGTCTTATAAGATTTTTGTAAGGTCTTACAAGATATGATTTTATCTTATAAGAATATTGTGTCTCTTAAAAGATTCTATTATGATCATACAAGATCTGCTTTAATCTTAGCAGAATAATGTGTGTCTTATAAGATTCTTGTAAGGACTTACAAGATATGTTTTAATCTTGTAAGAATAATGTGTGTCTTATTAGATCTTTATAAGATCTTACCAGTTGTTACTATTCTTAGGAACTCTTATAAGATTAAAACATATCTTATAAGAATCTTATAAGATCTTACGAATTTTTGCAACCTTTATAAGATCTTATAAGTTCTGAGTAAATCTTGTAAGTATCTTATACAATCTTAAAAGATTATTGCATTAACTTGTAAGGCCAGATAAGAATCTTATAAGATCTTATAAGATTTGCAATGGTCAATGACTAGGAAGTAGCGCCTGCTGGGCATTAGATTCTCTTAGGGCCGTTCCATACAGTTCAACCCAATTTCAACCCCCTCCCAGTACCCACCCCAGCTCCTTGTTGCAACAGTAACCCAGCGACATCACCAGTTGTTTGAGAGTAGTTAGGCCGACAATAGTCTTTTATGTTTAGCACATGTTGGATCTGGCGAGCAAGTCAAAGCACGATCAGTAAGATTGATACCCATAAGTTAGGGGTTGTGGTTGGCCGAAGAATTAACATCTTTCTAAAAGCTACTTCTATGCCTAAAGCTTAAAAACAATTAAGAAACTATTATAATTTTTGATATAGCAAGAGCAAACCCGGGTCGAGGTTTTTGGGTAAATTTTTGTAAGAAATGCGGTGAATGCGGTGATTTTTCGTAAGAAATGCGGTGATTGCGGTGAATGCGGTGAAAAAAAATAATTCACCGCTTTTCACCGCATTTCTTACAAAAATTCACCACCAAATTCACCGCATTTCTTACGAAAGTTCACCGCATAGACTATTATGGCAAATTAATGTAAGAAATGCGGTGAATGCGGTGAAAAAAAATAATTCACCGCTATTCGACCCCAGGTCTAGGTGTCAACGCTAAAAAGCGTTAAATTATGTGAGATTTTGTTAACTAAAGAGAACGCGGTGAAAAAAATTAATTCACCGCGATTCACCGCATTCACCGCAAAAAGATGTAAGAAATACAGAAATACGCGGTGAAAATTTTTTTTTCACCGCATTTCACCGCATTTCTTACGAAAATTCACCACCAAACCTCGACCCGGGAAATTAAAGACGTGGTTTTATGAATCTGTTTAAGGCAAAACTTTGTCAGCTGGAAGTAATAGCTAGCACAGAGGTATATCTCAGAGCTGAACGACCGTAGTAATTTTTGTTGCAATGCAAAGAAAAATCAAAAGAAAAACGGGACTATTTTACCATACGTTAGTCAAAATTGTCCCAGTTTATTAAAAAGCTCAGCTTCTGAATATATAGAGACTCAAGTAGAACATTATGAGAAAAGGGTGTTTCAATATAAATTGCAGACATTCGCAGGGCATGTTATATGCCACCCATTATTGAAAAAGTATTCCAAAAGTATGATACTCCGACAAAGTCCTTTTCGCGTAGACTTTTTTCGAGTTAACTGGACCGTTCCTTAAAGATATTTTCTTAAGAAAGTAAAAAAAATCGATCAACAAATTTATGCGTGAGGTTCACAATGATTGCTCTCTAACTGTTTTTTTTATTTATCAAAGCCGATCAAGAACGGCAAGTTCTTGCGATTGAAAGTATTCGAAAACTGATTTTTCTGGTAAAATTTCAACAAGAGATATTATTTTTTCAGGTACTCTCTATTCATGATGGTCTTCATGCTAGCCGCTAATCGTTACTATGCCGTATGCCGTTACCAGTTTTATGGATTGTATTTTACACCTGCCAAGATACGATGCTACTCGATAGCAATACTTATCTTTGTAGTCATAACCGGAGTTAGTAAGCTGTTCGAATACTGCGTGATTGATGTCGTCGGGGTAAATTTACAGAAAACTATTCAGTATGGTTCTTTGGCCGTTTTTATAATTATCGGTTGCCCTGTTAATATTTCAACTGTTGTATGTTACTCGATGATATACAGAAAATTACGCAGAGGTGTTACATTTAACAACACCAGTGAGAATTCACTTGAAACAGTGAGCGATAACAATGCGAATATCCTTGAAACTTCGCAAAGTTGGGCCCTGGATGAGTCTGAAGTTTCGTTTTTGAGGAGTATCGCCATATTTTCAGTCCTTGCCGTCCCGTGTGTTCTCCTGGACTACAGTCTAACGCTGATTGAAGTTGCATACTTCGGAGGAATCTATTCAACAGTTCTTCATGAGGTTTTGATCTATGTTTTACTCTTTAGGTTTTCTTATGAATACGTATTACCAAAATGAACAAATTATCGCGTAAAACTTGACCACTTTGATTATTGAGTTTACGTCTAGAACGACGAGGTTCTAAATTGCGGTGATTTTCAAAATTTGTTCACAGTGGGCACCTAATGATTAGTTTTTTCATTGCCCAGCATAAATACTGAAGTAAAAAATGCTTCCGAACGATCGAGATCTTCTAGGTAACTCAATTTGATTAAAACTACTTGTGGGGAATTTTGATTCGATATTTTGTTTTATAGAAATTGGACTCATCTATCTAAAACTATGAAATAGACAAAAAAGATCAAAAAATAAATTAAGAGAACCAATAATTGAAATTGGGCGGAAAATTTATATAAAACTGTGATTGGCAGATTTTATTGCAAATTGAAGCAAATGCACATAAAGCTGACAAAACATAAATTTTCGAAAACCACAAAACAAAACGACCATCTTTTAAGAGTCCTTCACGCACATTCCTTGAAACAATCCTCTGAAATAGTCAAATCTCCAACAAAATGTCCTCCGCTATTTTTGTTGATAATTTTTAAGTTTTGCTTGCTTGTTAATATATAACGCATTACGCGTCATTAGCAGGGTTAAAATGGATCAAACACGAGGCACGTAATATTGATTCGATTAGTAACTGCATTCCGTTTTACGGTCCTTTTAGAGACTGTCCTACTGTTTGATTTAGGAAAATCTAACCAGGTATCGCCATATGAAGGAAATGAGAGTGCTACTCGTATGAATATGGTGCGGGAAAATGGAGAGATGTTGGGATTAATGCAATTAAGAGACAACTACATGTCTTTTTCGCAAGTAATTTTTGATACATTCAACCTTGTAACGCTACGAATTCCGCATAGTTGCTGCCATAAGCTTTCTTAAAAAAGTTTCATCAAAAGTTAAAAAAACTAAAACGGTCAAAAACAGTTATGAAGGCATTGAAGCCTAAAATGAGCTCCAGTATGTACTATTTACCTCTTAAACAGAACTGACATTACTGGCAAAAAACAAGGATTTTGCCTGTATATGAAGAACCAAGTTTATTTAAATTAAACTTTATGATGCATTTACCCAGTATAGCTCTGTAAAAAAAACTGAAACGAAATGTTTTGGCGCCACAATTGAACTGAAACAAGAGCCATCAGACCATTCCAAATGAAACCAAAACTATAGAACTTGAATTTTTGTCAAAACACGAAAAAGGTCAACACCGAAAATCGACTGAACGTTGAACTTCCAACTATGAAAGAATTGTCAAAAGAAGTTGGAAGCAGAAGGCTTAAGCGACTTCGAAAAACAGACATTGTGTAATCAACTGGAAGAGACATTAGGAAAACTAGATGATGTTTTCGCAGAACGCATTTGAATAATGAAGCCAGAAGATTGCACCCAAGTTTTTGTGAACCTCAGTGATAGTAGCAGTTACTATCGGTACCTGAAAAAAGAGTAAGAGCACAGCAAAGATTATGGAAACCGCAAAAATTATCCAAACCAGACGATAATTGACAACGCCAAAGACGACCATAATCAAATGGAGAAAAAGCTGGGGCTTTTTCTCAGATGTCTGCTGAATTAGGTGAATTTTAACGATGAATTAGGTTTACATTTACAACTGCAGCAACAAAAAGTCGAAGTACGTCTGTGAGAGCAGGAGCTCAAAACGAAACAACGAAAGCAGAGGCCAACGAAAAACAAAGACTTCTGAAACTTAAACTGACCAAAGGAAGCTAAAAAGCATCTGTATCAGTGGTAGAGAACACAGAAAATGCTGGAGCAAGACTGAAGAAAAGAATAAGGCCAGGTTGGCTCAAAACTGTGATCGAGCACTCTGGCCCTAGCCAGTCACTATCTCGGAACTGTGTTATTGAAACTCCCATGAATATCAAACAAAACTAAGGCAACAAACGCTTCAGAGCCTATATGAAAACAAACCAACTATTTAAACCGGGTGTTTGACTTTTTCACGGCCATTGACTGAGCCGATCTTTCCAAAAAAAACCAGAACTCCTTAAATATATTCGAGCAACGGAACCGTAAATGCTGTTGAAAAAGACGAGAATTCAGCAGCAAGGAACGTCAGCGTTCCAAAACAGAGTCAAATTCCCATAAGCAACTCTCGAAACAGATCTGCCGATATTAGAATTAGGAGCACAGAGGACCAAACCATTCCCGAATCAATTTACCAATCACTACAGAACGGTGGTGCCAGCGGCTTGCAAAAACTCAAGCTAACCGATTTTTCAGGTGAAAATATAGAGTGGTCAGAGGGGTCGGCTCTTTTGATTTTGTCGTTCATCAAGAACAAATCAACGGTACTGAAAAGATACAATACCTGAAGACCAGTTTCACGCGTCACGAGATAGCAGCAAAATTGGGAATTGGATTCAGTTTATAATACCAATATCATACTTGGTATATACTAAGGGAGAATCACGAGAGATCAAACTTAATAGTCAATGCGCAACTCAAGAATATACACAATAATCCTTCAGTGCAACATGACGATCCTACGAGCTTCGTCAAAATTGCAAATGCGGTTACAAATGTGTTAAACACTTCAACTCTACTGGGATACACATCCAACCTTGGCTCAGAAGAAGGGCTAGGTTCAACAACGAGAAAATTTTCTCCGCAACTGAGATATTAGTCGCCAGAATATTTTCAAAAAATTCGACCGAGGCGAAAAATCCTGATAGTTTTCAAAGAGTGCTTTTACTCCATAGCGTTTGTTTATTGAACTTGTTGTTTGAAAGAAGTAATTTTTAAAGCCAAGATAAAGCGATTGCAAGTACTTTTGCTTCAAACGCTGAACATTCATGCAAAACTATGAACTTCGAGTGTCCCTTGAAGCAGGAAAACACCCTGTTTGGGCTTCTTAAAAATTCAAATCAATGAAACTAAATTAACGACAAGAGCATGTCCAGAAGTTTGTACTGTGTTTCAATTGTTTCAGACCAGGTCACCCTTTGAAGGACTACAAACGCACGACATGTATTGTACGCAACTTTTGACGGCAAAAACCACAGATTTTTTCATTGTGACCTCTCAAGGAAAGAAGCCACAGCGAGTGTCTCAGACGCTACAAGGGCAGTAGTAACCAACATCACTTGAAATGGACTCACATTGGTGCAAATCAATTTGACGAACAGAGACTTAAACATAAATTTGCTAGCAATGTGTGATCTGGGATTCTCAATCTCTTCTTTGGACAAATCAGTGGTACCTGAATTTCAACACCAAGGCCGCAAACTTATCAGTAGCAGGGATCCTTGCTCACCGGATGTGAAGACTGAAATAATGCCAATAGCCGTTTCAGCCCATAAGAGGTCTCGACTATTGTCAGCAGTGCAATTTTGTGTGCAGAAGAAACTAAAACTGGGTGACCAGTTTCTGGAGCTGCAAGAGTTCAGAGACCATTACGAGGTACTAGCTCAATCATAAGCACAATCTAAACGAGGTGCAACTGATTCTTGGACCAGATTTTTACGCCATCGCCATTTCGAATTCAAGAAGTCAGAATGCAAAACTGCGCCATGTACAGTCAAACCGAAAATTGTCTGGGCTTTCAGTGGAGTGAAACATCAGTGAGATATCCAACCGTATGCCTCAAACTGCAATTCAATCTGTCAATGAAACGACGAACAACGAGCATTCAATGCGATGGAGCAAACAAGGCAATTTGCCGAGCAACTTCTAAACTACAGCTCAAATCCCTTGTAAAACGCATATAGAAAGATGAGATGCTAAAAAAAGCTATCAAGAAACTGACATGGATTTCAACGCCTGCCATTTTGTGAAAACTGATCAAATAAATAAAATTAAACCCGATAAAAACCAAAATGATAAATACCACATAATCCTGTCATTAACTCCTATTAAGGCAATTAAGAGACTACTACATGTCTTTTTAGCAACTAGCTTTTGATATATTCAACCTTGTAACGCTACGAATTCCACATCGTTGCTGCTATAAGCTTTCTTTAAAGATGTTCATCAGTTGTTAAAAAACTAAAACGGTTAATAACAGTTATGAAGGCATTGAAGCCTACAATGAAGCTCCAGAATGTACTAATTTCCTCTTAAACAGAACTTATATTATTGGCAAAAAACAAGGATTTTTCTTGTATATGAGGCATCAATTTTATTAAATGAAACTTTATGATGCATTTTCCCAGTATAGCTCTGTAAAATAAGCAAAACTAAATTGAAATGTGTTGGCACTTTAATTTAACTGACGCAAGAGCCATCAGACCAACCGAAAAGAAACCAAAACTATAAATCTTGAAATTTTGACAGAAATATAAAAAAGGTCAAAACCGAAAAGTGACTGAGAGTTGAACTTCCAACTATGAATGAATTGTCAAAAGAAGTTGGAAGCAGAAGGCTTAAGCGACTCCGAAGAACAGACATTTTGTAATCAACTGGAAGAGACATTAGGAAAACTAGACGATGTTTTCGCAGAACGCATTTGAATAATGAAGCCCGATGATTGCACCCAAGTTTTTGTGAACCTCAGTGATAGTAGGAGTTACCATCGGGACCTGAAAAAACAGTACGAGCACATCAAATTTTATGGAAACCGCAAAATTTATCCAAACCGGACGATATTTGACAACGCTAAAGTCGACCAAAATCAAATGGAGAAAATGTTGATGCTTTTTTTCAGATTACTGGTGCCAACAGGACTAGAAAAAGACTCAATGTTGCCAAACCACGCTCGTCGAGACGACGTAAAGACGAGCAAATAGAACTTGAAAACCTGATGGCGAAGCAGAAAGCAGAACAACAGCTGATAGACTGGCAAATTCAAAAGAAAACGATCTAAATTTATATTTAACGATGAATTAGGTTTACATTAACAACAGCAGCAACAAAATACCGAAGCACGTCTGTGACAGCATGCGCTTGAAACGAAACAAAGAAAGCAGAGGCCAACAAAAAACAAAGACTTCTGAAATTTAAACTGACCAAAGGTAGCCAATGAGCATCTGTATCAGCGGTTCAGAACAAAGAAAATTCAAGAACAAGGCCGAAGACAAGAATAAGGCCAGGTTGGCTCAAAACTATGGTCGAGCAATCTGGTCCTAGCTAGTCACTATCTTCGAACTGTGTTATTGAAACTCCCAAGAATATCACACAAATTAAGGGCGACAAACGTTTCCGCGCCTATACAAAAACTACCCGACTTTTTAAACCGGGTGTATGACTTTTTCAACGCCATAGACTGAGCCGAGCTTTCTAAAGAAACCTGAACTCCCTAAATCCAATAGAGCAACGGAACCGTAAATGCTGTTGACAAAGACGAGAATTCAGCAGCAAGGAACGTCAGCGTTCCAAAACAGAATCAATTTCCCATAAGCAACTCTAGAAACAGATCTGCCGATATTAGAATTAGGAGCACAGAGGACCTAACCATTCCCGAATCAATTTACCAATCACTACAGAGCGGTGTTGCCACTGGGTTGCAAAAACTCAAACTAACCGATTTTCAGGTGAAAATATAGACTGGTCAGAGGGGTCAGCTCTTTTGATTTTGTTGATCATCAAGAACAAATCAACGGTACTGAAAAGATACATTACCCAAAGACCAGTTTCACGGGTGACGAGATAGCAGCAAAATTGGGAATTGGATTCAGTTTATAATCACAATATGATACTTGGTATATACTATGGGAGAATCACGAGAGGTCATACTTAAATGTCAAGCCCAACTCAAAAAATACACACTAATTCTGCAGCACAACACGACAATTCTACGAGCTTCGTAAAAATTGCAAATGTGGTAAACACTTCAACTCTACTGGGATACACATCCGACCTAGGATCAGAAGGAGGGCCAGGTTCAAAAACGAGAAAACTTTCTCCACAACTGAGATATCAGTCGCTAGAATATTTTCATGAAATTCGACCGCTGAGAAGAATTCTGATTGTTTTCAAAGAGTGCTTTGCCTCCATAGCGTTTATTCCTTGAACTTGTTGTTTGACAGAAGTAAATTTTAAAGACAAGATAAGGCGATTACAAGTACTTTTGCTTCAAACGCTGAACATTCATGCAAAACTATGAACTTCGAGTGTCCCTTGAAGAAGGAAAACACCCTGTTTGGGCTTGTTAAAAATTCAAATCAATGAAACTAAATTAACGACAAGAGCATGTCTAGAAGTTTGTACTGTGTTTCAATTGTTTGAGACCAGGTCACCCTTTGAAGGACTGCAAACGCAGGACATGTATTGTACGCAACTTTTGAAGGCAAAAACCAGAGATTTAATCATTGTGACCTCTCAAGGAAAGAAGCCACAGTGAGTGTCTCAGACGCTACAAGGGCAGTAGCAACCAACATCACTCAAAATGCACTCACATTTGTGCAAATCATTGTGACGAACAGAGACTTTAACATAAATGTGCTAGCAATGTGTGATCTGAGATTCTCAATCGCTTTTTGGACAAATTAGTGGTACCTCAATTTCAACGCCAAGGCCGCAAGCTTATCAGTAGCAAGGATCCTTGGCTCACCGGATGTCAAGACTGAAATAATGCCAATAGCCGTTTCAGCCCATAAGAAGTCTTGATTATTGTCAACAGTGCAATTCTATGTGCAGAAGAAACTGAAATTGGGTGACCAGATTATGGAGCTGCATGAGTTGAAAGACCATTTTGAGGTACAATCTAAATCAGAAGCACAATCTAAGGAAGGTGCAACTGATTCTTGGATCAGATTAATACGACATCGCCATTTTGAATTTAAGAAGTCAGAATGCAAAACTGCGCCATGTACAACGCATATAGAAAGATGAGATGCTAAAAAGCGCTATCAGGAAACCACTGACATGGATGTCAACGCATGACGTTTTGTGAAAACTGATCAAATTGAACTAAATTAAACCCGACAAAAACTACAATCGTATTTCCCACATAAACTTGTCATTAACTCGTACAAACCTGAAAAAGTCAAAAGAGTGAGCAGCAAAATATCAAGGCGTAGACCAAACGACAAACGCTTATCCGGACAGTACCTGCTGCAGAGTCTGATGTGAATTTTTGTTGCTTCAAGGAACACCAAATAGCATTATCAGCCGACATTAATGCGATGTTTCTTCAAATCGCCCTCCCAAGCGACAGCAGAGGAGAAGAAGAAAGTTTACGAGTACACAAGACACTTTTCTGGGGTTGTGAAAATTACGCTTTGCAACAAGTAGTGAAATAAAGCACAGTTAACGACGAGAGTCTCGTCAAAGCGATTCAGCGAAACTTCTGCATAAACTAATTCCTTAAGTCAATCAGAAACCCTCAAGAACCAACTAAAATCTTCCAGAAAATCAAAAAGATCCTCAACAATGGTGGATTCAATTTCACAAAATCGGTAACAAGTGACATTGAAGTCAAATCACAATTCCCGGAGACAGACAGGTCAAGAAAATTCGTAAAAACTTTCAAAGCTAACCCACAACATTCTTCAATCCTTGGACTACATTGAATTGCGGACACAGATAGTCTTATTGTAGTTCGTGGAAGTTAGCAAAAAGTTCCAGCAAAAACAACTCAGGGAACTGTCCTATCGTTTGTCTCAGCTGTGTTCGAACCACTTGGGATACATTCACCCTTCACAATACAACTACGGCTTCTGTCCAAAAGCAATCGGGCGGCAATGAGACAAGCTTGGAAAACATAATTGTTAGCGGACCACTCAAGACTGTTCATTGATTTGTGCTCTGATTTGACAGAAATAAAAACGATGTCGATAAACCATTTTCTTTCGAAAACGGATGCACTAATTTGCAAATTCACATCTTTAAAGATGCATCAGAAGAAACAATGTGCATTGTGGGATATCTACAAGATGAGATAACCTTGGAACTGACCTATGTAAAGGGGCAAAAATTTGTAGCAACCATCCGACACATGACAATACCGAACTAAAACTCCGAGCAGCAGTTTACGGATTTTGATTCAGAGAGCAGATACTGAATGAACATGATGTCAGTATTGAAAAAATCTGTCATTGTACCAATTCATCAACAATCGTTTCTTGGCTACAAGCAGCGCAAAAGAAGCAACAAGTTTTCGCTGCTGCAAACTATTAGATTGATCAATGTAGGCACGTCAAAGGTGTCAAAAACACAGCAGACATAAGAACCTGAGGAATGTTCATTAAAGAACTCCAAAAATTGGTGTGGTTAAATGGGCTGGCAAGTCTACAAAGGTATGGTTATAATTAGCCAAAGCCGTGGTGACAAGAGAACGAATTCGAACCTGAGCAAACGCTATCAGTGCTGTGGCATCAAAAACACCAAAAGTTAAGCAGCCATTTGACTGGAACCGCTACAGCAGCTTCAATAGATCTGAAACTTTGTTGCCTACTGCATGCAGTTCAAGATGAAGCAAACGGGACTTCTAAAAAAGACGAGATCCATCAAGCGGAACAAATATTGTTTCAATTTATTGAAACCTAGTGTTCTAAATTGGATAAAAAGCATCAAAGAAATCTCGAAAACAGTGATCATCCCCAAATTTTCAACCTTCATGCAATAAGTTAGGACAATTTGAGTGAAAGGTTGACTAGAGCAATCGAACCTTGACTACAATGCCAAACACTCAATAATTGTAGCGACAAAGTATCCCGTTGTACAACTTCTGTTGCAGAGAGCACATCGCGAGAACCTACACGAAGGCAAAGAGTATCGGAGAAACATTCTTCAACAATAACGAAAAATGCAGTCGATATGTATCAAATGCAGACACATGAACGCCAAGCCAACCCACACACCATTGTCGGAACTTCCCCCGAACAGTTTTAAGCTTGATGAACAGCTTTATTCACCCATATTTGTGTCGATTACTTTGAACTCATCAAATTGAGTTTCCTGGGGCGCACCTTGAAGAGATGGTGCCGCTTCTTGACTTGTCTCACAATAAGTGCAGTAAACCTCAAAATTGCACTCTCATTGGATGCTTAGTCATATCTAGCATGTCTAGTCATGCTGCAGTGACAAAATTCATTGCAAGACGTGGCTATCCAAGTATCATCGTCAGCTACAAAAACAAAACAATCGTCGGAGTTGCCAGAAAACTGAAGGCATTCCTGAATCAGTGCGACAAAGCTAAGGTTAAACGTGACGTAGCTCAGGAAAAGACTGTTTGGAGTATCAAATCTCCTGGAGCGCCACAGTTTGATGGAATCTGGGAAAAACAAGTTCAAAGTTGTAAAAAAAAGTCAGGAAAGCAATCCTGGAGAATCGAAGCCTCACTGACTAGGGAATATAGAAGAGCATTGTGTTTTGTAGAGTAAACTCTCAAGGAAAGTCCCATGAAAGCAGTAAGGGATGACCCAGAAGATTTGACAGCCCTCACACCAGATCTTTTCCTATTGAGACAAGAAAAAGGGATTGCACCATATAAGCCATCAAGTGAGCGCTACCATGAATTGCAAAAATTTTCCAAAACGACGAAGCATATGCCAACATGACCTGAAAAAGACGGACTCAAGAATACACCCAATAAAATCAGAGATTGAGGTGGTTTAAGACAATGTGCGAAAGCTGAAAGAAGGACAACTTGATGGAATGGTATATGATTCATGGAATACAAGCAGTAAGCAAAAACATGTGGACATTGTCAATACAAAGTGGGTCGAGTCATCCAAGTCTTCATAGGCGGCGAAGGCGTCTTGCGGTCACCGAGAGTCAAAATGGCACATGGCGAACTGAACAAACCGGTAGTGAAATTGGCGCAAGTATTCTATGATGGTGTTACCGAGATCAAAAGCCTGGCAGCCGATGTTGACGCAACAACTGAACAGATGCCTGAGCCATCAGACCGACAGAAATGAGATCAAAACTCTTTCATTTGAAATTTTGTCTAACCCCGAAAAATCTCGTAGAAATTAAGAAGTTGGGGCCAAAAATTTGTAGATCTCGCCAATTTTGGAGGGTAAAACTCTGAGCAAACCGAGGATATGTCGCATGGTTAGGGTAACTTCTAAGCTATCCATGGACCCAACGAACTTTATTGTTTCAAGCCTACAAGTGTGGCTCTTATCACTTAAATTCTGCAAAAAAGTTGTTTTGATATTTTGTCATTTATTGTTAAGTTTTTAAATTGTTATGTCTATGGCCATTTTGGTGTTCATTCATGGTCAAACTTCATACGCCGGAGTTTTAATTTTGTATCATTCTTGTTTACGTCAACAAAACCCAATAGTGCAGGAATTTGATCTTTACTATGTGAATAAGTAATTAAATCACTTCATTTGATTAGCCAATCATAAACAATTACCAATAATGCTATCAATTATACATATATGAAGATTTATTTTAACCGAATTGTTTAATAGTGCAACCATATTGCATTTAGAGCCGTTTGAAACTGTTAAAAAGAGCAGTTGCCTTTCAGATTGAACTATAAACTGATTCTTCATCAACTTTAGTCTCTTATGCTAAGTTTTGCTAGAAGTTAAGATCTTCCGAGCTCTTCTAAATTGGTCGTGTTGTTATGACAAAGTTAGCAACAATGCTAGCGTTTGGCTGGATGCTTACAAAATTTAGCACGATTTTGAGCATAGATTATCTCTAAGAATATTCTTAACTTCAATAAAAACTAAAGTTACAGTCCTTTAATACAACAGAGCCTTTAATGATTTCGGCGAGATTGTTAGTCAATTGGAACCGAGTAATAAACCAGGGCGGCGTAACACTCGAGACTCAGGCCGTGAAGATCAGGTTCCGCTGAGATTCTTGAGCGGCCGCGAAAAAATGTTTGATTTTTCTCGAGGTTTTTGTGCATCGAAGAGATCTTTTCTGTTAACGCCCCCTTCGATGTCCTATAGAGCCCCCCCCCCCCAAAAAAAAAGTTCTCCTCAATGCCAACGCCCTGTTTACTTTTCATTGCTACCCGAGTGACTGAGAAAAATGGAAGCACTTTTACGATGGTTTTCAAGAAAGTCAGCTTAATCAACTCAATTCTTCAGCCAAAAACGTTAATTTTGTAAAAACAGAAATTTTCGTTTTTGCATACGCTTAAACCCTCGCTGTGTTAGTGTTTAGTAAATGCACATTACTCGTTTATTTGCATGTTTGCACACAAAAAATTTTATATGTATCAGTTAGCTTAAACACGTAAAAATGCGGTGCGAAAAAATGAGTGGGGTGGAATAGCAAAGATCCCCTCAGAAGTAGATGTGCCTGAAGCAAGCAGTTTTTTTGAAGCAGATATTCAGAATTGTACTTCTAGAACATAAATTTAGTCTGACAGAATCCAACAGTCTTGCATCATTGCTGGGACTGACGGACCAATGATTAATGACCACAAATCTTTTCATCGAAGTAAATGGCTAAATATTAAAGGTAACAAAAATATTCATATTGATCAAAACTAATATACAATTATCAACTAAGCAGGATTTTTTATCTTTACACTGATTGATCTGAAGAAAAAAAGTCATACTCCAGCTCAACACAGGTTGAATACGCAGTCCTAAATTAACAAAACACATCTGATGACAAGTAAGAATGGTTTTTCTGCGCTCTCGATGTACGTTCAAACCGAATTGAACCGACATTCGAGTGAGTTCATGTACCCAAATCTGTCTCTGATCAGACCGTCCCATACCGATGCCACCCCTAATCTGACAAGTTCCAGGCCCTTTTCGGTCACTTTAAACCTTTTCCAGACGATATTATTCTCAAGATGCACAGGAATTCTCTGGAATACTGTCTGATCAGAGGAATTCCGGTCTCGCTTCATCTTTGGAAGCAATCTGCAGAGAAAAAACTTTGGGTCCTTAGAAATAGACCACTATATAATATCATAAGCTATATGTAGTCGCGTGAATAATTTTTGAGTTATGAATCATAAAACATAGGGTTCAATCCGACTGCTTTTTTTATTTCAATGTGTTAATTGATGCTTTCGTGATCTTATCAAGCTATCTTATCATAATGAGCAGCTGCATTTCCAAGTAAAAAACCACTGCAATACAGGAAGCTGATAGACAAATAATTGACTTCTTTCGCATCTAAGAATTACGTAATTTGAAAACCTGTCTACTATTGTTGAAAGATTGACCTTTGCTCAGCTCTGAAGAACCAATCAACACAATTCGATTCAGTCATGAAACCCTATTTCATTGACTCGGCTCTCAACCTGTTGATCAGCATTCTAATTGTAATCAACCCTATAGTGTTCTACTTCACAAATAAGGATTTTAGATACAAAATAGCTCAACCGTTAAATCACTTCCGAGTTGAGAGAGTAGTTGGGTTTGTGGCACCACCTCAAACTGTATGCTTGATTGATGTTAAAAGTGACGCAGCATGATTCTATTTCATCCCATCGGATTTTGAATTTATTTGTCGAAGAAACAGAAAAATTAGCAGCGATAAAAAATCAATTTTTACAATTAGCCGTGAACAGGTAAACACTCCAAAAACGACACGATGTTGATGTCTTATAATAGATTGAGACTCCAGGTGAGTTAAAAGTTTCAAACTCTTAACGATTACACATAAATTTAACATTTAATAAATTGCTAATTAACTATTATTTCCCAACAATTGTTTTATTTAATTTAGTCCACACAGCACAGAAAAGATATGAAAAAACGAGGATATGAAATAAGGGAAACACAAATTTTGCGTAGATATTATGGAATGCCCGTCTGCCTTAGTCTATGCTTTTCTGTTAAACTCGTCTACTGGAATTTGAACCCTTTTCAGCTCCAAAGACATTTTTTATTCCCAGTGCTCAGAAACCCCCCCCCCCCCCTTGAAAAACTATTCAACATTTTTCCAAATTTTACATATAATTGTAATAGCTAGTGTAATACTTCGAGTTGTGCCAGCAAATGGTTTGAGAGACCAACAAGAAACACAAAAAGAACCAACTTGCGGCGATTATATTTCTCTTCAGATAGGAGAGTTTCTGCAATATTGGACATGAAGAAAAATAATGCATTGGACACGGATTTTTTCCCTCCCCCCCCATGCTTGTTTTTGCACCGATAACGTAATGGAGTGCCTAGCCCATAGGGGGCATATCCATTTTTGGTTCGAGAGAGAGAGAGAGGAAGGAAAATATAAGATGAGTTGAATTTCAAGCAAATGGGTCATCTTCGAATGCTTCATTTTGAACCCCATCTCTGATCTCTTCTTCTTCACTCATTGGTTCCTCCTCTTCCATTAGGACAGCGTGGTCGGGAGGTCTGCTCGGGGGAGTGTTGCTCCTCAATCCTCCTCCCCCTCCACTTCTATTTGACCATGATTGCTTGCCCATCATTCCTGGGTTCGCAGGTGGTTGGTCACGTGAGCGAGCAGCACTTGAAGTGTTTGACCTCATCGAATCATTTGAGGAGTTGAGCTAAGAAGAGAAAAGTGGAAATTAATAATTTTCGAAGAATAACTGATGATATAAAGAGTTTCATTTGTATCGTGAAAAAAAATAAGCCAGAAAAGCGACTCTTCGTTGACAATAGAGATGAGTGCCATCTTTTCAAGCCCTTCAACCTGAAAACTCGAAAAAAATTCTTTTGTTTTCTGCCATGTTTATGACGCCAAATGAAATCCGAAAAAAGTAAATGTTTTAATTGGATCTGAGATTTCTGGTTAAAAAATGCTTGTTGTACTACAGGTGTGTTAAAGTTCAGGCTCAAATGCTGGATGATATAAGTAAGCGTCACTTTGACAAATGCAAAAAAATGCTTGATTGAGAACCCCCTTTCCCAAAATTGGCAAGGTCGGTTTCATAAACACAAAAAAATATAAACTAATTTTTCAAGCGATAAAGCAATCAAACTAAGTTCACCACTTATTAAAATTTCTCTTAATGCAAAATGTAAAAAAAAGAAATCTCCACTTACATCGGCTTCGAAGCGAATCTTTCTGTTAAAGATTTCCAGTTAATATTTAAAAACAATCAGTAGTTTGAGAAAACCCAAATCAATATATCCTGTATTTTGTATCAGGAGAGTTCGAACAATCAAAAACAATAAGACAAATCAATATTTTGAGAAAAAAAAATCACCTCAAACTTTTAGGAGTTTTGTTTCTACCAAAACCGTTCTCTGGCGACGTGTAAAGCTGCAATATAATTATAATAACGTACTTTCTCTATTATGAAACATAATTTGGTTGGAACAAAAAGAAAATTAAGAGAAGAGTGCTACTTTATGATTTTGAAGTACATATGGATTGAAAAATGACAATAATAGTGCCATATAGTAGATCTGTTTTCTATGAAATATAATAGCAAATTGTAATTGAAAAAAAAAACTTTTGAGAAACATTTTTTTCGGGGTTCAGACTTAAAAACCTCTATAATTGTTCCGACCCACTTTAGTGGGGGAGGAACTATATACTCAAATGCGTTTTTTGTTAAGTCAATTATGGTCGATCGATATAATCATCGTATAGAAATAATCATTAGAAAACCCTCCAGCGTAGAATATGGAAATTAAAAGATTTTTATTGATTTTTGCTTTTTACAGGGAGTTATCGAGGCTGAAAGTTTTGTGAACAGTAGACGATATTTCGCTTATTTTCACATTTTCCTTATTTTGGGCCAAATTTTGGTGAATTCTGGTAAAATATGTTAAAATTGCGCTAGTGTCATTGATTTTACCTTTTAAAAAAGAGAAGTATTGCTTAACAATTCGATCCGAATTTTTCTCTAGAGTTTAAGCTAAATTTCTCAAAAATCAATTTTTTCGTAAAAATTCGGACAAATTATGCTTTTTTAGCTCATTCTCTTTAAGCTCGCTGGAATCAAACACCTAAAAACAGGCAGAAACTCATTTCCTGTGAGTCTATAAAAACGACCCGTTGATGTTCAGAAGAGAATATAAGTGATGATTCACTGTTATTGCAGATAAGATCTTAGAATTATAGTGCTTTGGACACTCTGGGTTCTTACTGTCTTTGTTGTTACTTTGTAGTCTCGTGAAATAGGCTCAATAATTGCAGGCCTAATGGACTTCCTGAGGTATTGCAACGTAATCCATCTCCTTTTCTTGAAATCTTATGTCTGTTATACTTTTGAAAGCTTTGTTTTCGAAGACAGATTTGAGTTTTTGAGCTTCGCCATTGTTTTGAATCGTTTTGTCGGTCAATTTGTCGCTTAGTCTCTGTGTAAACAGACATAACCCGTTTCCATTGAGCTATAATTTATTCTTTATAACGGTTCTATATTCAACCGTTTGTTTGTTTGATTTGTTACTACTTTTACTACGAGATTTCAAAAAATGTGATATTTTTTAATATGTTTGTACCTTTTAAAAGATTTTTTGTTTTCTTTTAAAATAATAACTTTAATGGTAGCTCCCATTGCCTTTGAAATTTTGCGCAATTGAACGTTTTTTAAAGCTCTTTGTGACATTTTTATTGTTTTCATGGGCTTCACTGACATTTTCACTTAAAGTTTAATTGAAACTATTTTTTTTTTATTTTGCCCCTTTTTTGAACTCGTATGACATACTCCTGATAATGACAGGTCTCAATTGCTTCCTATGGAGATTTAAATAAACAATTGAGTGATTTCAGATGACATCTAATGTAATTAATCACCTTGAAAATAATTGTTTTAAGAAAAATGCGTTTTTGAACTTCGCACCGTTTTGACGTTTTGCCCAGCTGCATTGAGTTTTGGTGTTATTTTTGAAGTCTTAGCTGATGCAAGTTTGATTCTGTTATGATTCTTTTCTATTATAGACATAGAGTTGTGGTCTTAATTATGGTTTTTTTCATTTCATATCTTTATTATTGTCTTTTCTCGTAGTCCTATTAACAACAAATTTCATAGGCCCTCTATCTTGGCATTATTGCATTCAATTAGTGCTTCATTGAACGATATGTACGTTTTTGAATCTTTTCTATCTCCCTCGTCGT
>NW_027453708.1:0-49639 GCF_964194025.1 Convolutriloba macropyga | reverse complement strand
ATATATATATAAATATATATATACATACATACATATATATATATACTATATATATATATATATATATGTTATATATATATATATATATATATATATATGTATATATATGTGTGTTATATATATATATATATATATATATATATATATATATATATATGATATAAGTTACGGTTATATTAAATTCACATTTAACATTTTCATGTCAAGTGTTAATTTGCTGTAATCGTAATTTATATCATCAATAGGTAATAACAATTGAGCACTTAATGTTTTTGTCTAAATCAGAATATAGTTCAGATTGTAATTAAGAAAAAGATTTTAAATGATTTTTTTGAAAAGATTTAATTAAAAGTGATATGGCATCAGCGGGTTACGATAGGCAGAGAGGTAGCAGATTTAACTTATGTTTCTCTCAGAAGAAAGGGGAACTTCAGTTGGTTCTAATTAAAGTTCATAAGAAAGTTTAATTGATATAAATTATCATCGTACAATTTTTCAATCAAGTTTACTTGGTTTTACATATTTGCGATTTAAAATGCTTGTTTTTAGCTAGCAGGAAACAACTCAACAAGTTTATCTGTATGTTTTTTTGGTTCTGAACAATTTGTTGTAGCTGCTTAAGCCATGTTATGGTTATAGTGGTAAGATCTTTCAGCGTGCAAAAATGCCTCAAATTTGTAACACTATCGTATGGGGCAATATTTACAATGATTTATGTGATTATTATTGAAGCTATCACTGAGTAGGGTTGATGAAAGTCTTTTTTGCGTCTAATAGCAACATCAGACCAGCCATGTGTGTCAAGTGTGAAATAAGTATTTGTACTCTAATTATATTTTTTCCAGCTCTATATCTTTGTTGATTTTGATTGCTAAGCTGTACAAGGATTACTAGCGTTCTGGAACAGATTCTTCAGATAATGATTGCGGAATTTGATGGCGCGCTAGAAAGGCGGACAGATTTTTGCTACTACTGTTCGCAAAATTACGTTGCTAATATCCGCTTTAAGAAAACTACCTTCTGCGGTTTAACCGTCACTAATTTTTGCAATTTCTCATGTCTTTGTATCTGTTCGCCAGGTCGCTATTGTCCGCAACTTTTATGTTACTTTTATTCGGGCCAATAATATCCACAAATTAAAAGTCAATATTATGCGCGGCTTAAAAATAGAAATTATCTTAACTGTTTTATTTGTTTTTAATTGCTTTAAATTTTGTTTCAGAATGGAAGGAAACTATCGTCCCCCAATAATCGAGATAGATTTTAAATGCAAAAGCTGATAGTTGAAAGAACACTAACGAAGACCACAAATGAATGATGAACAGAGAAATAACTACTACAAAAAACTGAAGAATTATCTGACTAATTTTTATTATAAAAAACTCTCAGTGAATATTTTTTGTTAAATCCTTAATAACTGTAATTAAATATATCCACAGGTTTCAATTTCTGTCAGCTAGATCTGAGAAATCAGGCGATATAAAAAAAGAATGTTAGTCATGACATATTTTTTGTCTACAGGTATTCATCTACAGGCGAGGTTTTTATGTACAATCGATGATTGGATTAAAATTGAAGTTTAACGAATGAGAATTAATAAATGAGATTTAATGAAGAAAAGAAGGAAACAAGGACATCGATCAAGAAATGAACAGAATCAATAACAGGTAAACAGATGTTTAGATAAAGAATAAAAAATTTCAGTTGAGTTTTAGTTCAGTTAGTGTTTGACGCCATTAAAGTAATTGCCACTGAGTCCACTTCACAGTCAGTTTATCTAATATAAATAGCAGTGTGTTGATTGCAGCTTATTCTTTGTACGCTTTGATCTAAATTGTTGACAAGGCTGACAAATTTTGGTCATTGATTTTGTAATTTATAAATTATTCGCAGCATAATTAATTTATAAATTAGAGCGCATAAAATGGAATAAATAATCATGCTCAAAATTGCGGACATTTGAGACGCAAAAATGTGATTTTACAAATTCAGTGACAAAGTTTTGTTAAGAAACTTTTCTTGTCACTGTTGCCCACAATTTTGCCAATTTTATTCCCCACGAAATGGAGTAAAAAAGGTTGCCACTCGTGTTTGCACACGTGGACTTCACTGAATATGTAGTATTGGCGACGAAATGAGTGTCAGTGACAAATTCTTAGATTGACCCATTTTTGTTTTTAAAAAGATTTTAGCTGGACTAATGAAAAATTTTGTCTAGAGTTTTACTGGCGTCCCCGACAGAGTAAATAACGTCAACGTTTTCCCGCATCTTGACTTAATTAGGTTTTTCAGTGTCCAGACCTCGACTCGGAAACCAATTTCATGAGAAGTGCTTTGTTAATAATCAAAATAATCAATTAAAAATAACCAATAAAGCGAGGAAATGAATAGCTTGCCGCTTTAAAACTCAATATTTGTGATACAAATTCCCCGCCAATTTTATCACAAATTTTTTACACAGTTTGCCACTAAATTCATTTCATTTCTTACAAAAATTTCCCACTAATAAGGAAAGATTTTTTGAATCTTTTCCATTTGTGCCCCCCGTACGTTATGCGCCCCCCAGTTACAGAGCACGTGCCATTACATAGTAAATCATTATGTAAAAATATGGCACGTGCATCATAATAAGCACTCACAAAGCTGGGGGGGGACAAAAATTGAAAAGACTCGATTGTTATCTCACTGCATCACTCCTCACATTTTTGTGATGCTATATTTCCCGCGTAAGTATTTAGCTACTCATCTTTACAGAATCGGATTTGAATTTTATCTGATTTCAATGAGACAATTAATGATATCATCAAAGAGGGATTAAGTTCAGTATGTGCCAGCTCAGTTTAGTTTGTGGTAATCGTGTGGGAGATCCAGTCATACAACGGCACCACTCTTGTGAAGATATTCTGGCCAGAACACCTTGGACCCAAAACTTCTCCGGAGCCTTGCCAGTGCGAGGCCACACCGTACAGACAAGCTGGCTTTTTGAACCCACAGTTCATTGCATAAAGGGGGTTTCCTTCATTGGCCGGATCAAGGTTGGAAGATAAAGTTTTCCTCTAGTGAAAAATTATAGGCTGAAATTTTAAAAAGTTTTTATTTATTGCTCCATTAAACTTATCAATGCCATTCGATTATGGTTTCTATGCTGCTCCTGAAACTCAATATTTATTTTTCCACCACGTTGAATTTTTTAAAATAAATTTTGTGTGACTACTAAGAAGCAAATCATTCAAGAAATAGACAGATTGAAAAAATTTTATGACTCAGAGTTTTGCAACGTTGATTATTGATTGACTTTTTTTGGTGTCAGTAACTAACTAAGTATTAGTGAAACATTTAGATATCAGTGACGCAAAACTGGCTTACAATTTGGGTTTCCAAAACGGGTTACAATTGAGAAAAAAAGTTGGGTTTAACATTTTGTGTTAGAAGAAAACTGAACCTTAGGCTCTTTTAAATAAAGCAAACTAATATGTTTGATCAAAAAAATCTTTAAACATATAATATTAACAACGCATTCATTGTTCCGACCCCTCTTGAGGGGGGGGGGGGGGGGGAGGAACTATATACTCAAATGGATTTTTTTGTTCAGTCAATTTTGGCCGATGGATATATTCATCGTTGAGAGTTGAGACTGGTATCATTAGAAAGCTTGTCCGGCGTAGAATATGGAATTAAAATTTTTTTTTCGACAGGGAGATATCGAGGTTTAAACTTCCGAAAAAAGTAGAGTGAATTCACGTTGATTTATTCAAAATTTCCGAAATTTTTGCCTAATTTTACGTCAATTTTGCTACAATCTGTGGAAATTTTTAAGATTAGTGTCGTTGATTTTGTTTTTAAGGACAACCAAGCCTTGTTGATTATTCTGATTTAAATTTTTTTGGTTAAAAACTCTGGATAAATATTTCAAAATTCAGTCTTTTTCATCAAAAACAGCACGAAATAAGCTACTTTAGTCCACTTTGATAAAATTTGCCGGCACCACACCCCAAAACAACACTAATACAATCTTTGTAGACTCAGAGGGGGGCTATTCCTATTTCAACTTCCGCTGAGAAAGCTCTGTAATTAAAACTTTGCCGTTTTTTTGCTAGCTTTACTCGTTTATTATCAAAAATGCAGAATTTCTTTTTGAGTTTCCAACTAACAGATTATCTATATCTACAATATTCGAAAAATTAATAGTTCCCAACGGACAATAAGCATTAGCAGGTCTAGTTTTGGGCAATCTTGGACTGTTACAATCCAAAAAGAATTCGGATTGCAATCAGTCCGTCTTCTTTTTTTGAAAAGACCTTTTTTTTATTAATAGAGAACAGAACATATCAAATGAAAGCTCACGAGTGATAGGTCCAATTGGCTTCCTAAGCAGCTCCAAGCTAATCCAAGCTAAGAAAATGGAGTGAATTCCGTTAATTTCCTTCACGTTTTTCGGAATTTTTTACTAAAGTTTCGCCATTTTTGATACTAATTAATAAAATTCTTCAAGAAAATGTTGTTGATTTTACGTTTAAAGACAAAATATAATGTTGGCCATTTTTATTGAATTTTTTTGTCACAAATTTGGGCTAAAAATTTCAAAAAATTCAGACTTTTTCATCAAAAAAAGCACGAAATAAGTTTGTTTAGTCCACTCTGATTAAATTTGCAGGAAGTGCACACCCAAACACCACTAACACAATCTTTGGAGACAAAAAGGGGGCTATTTCCACTTCAACCTTCGTTGAGGGTGCTCTGTAAAAAAAACTTTGCCGTTTTTTGCGAACTTTATTCGTTGATTATCAAAAACGCAGCTTTTATTTTTGATTTTTTAACTAACAAATTATCTATATCAATGACATTCCAAATATTAAACATTCCTAATGGACAATAGACATTTGCAGAACTAGTTCTGTACCAATCTTGGACCGTTACAATCTAAAAAAAATTCGGATTGTCGTCAGTCGGTTTTTTATAACAAAAAACTCAATCCTTTTATATTAATTAAATAACAGAACATTTCAATTCAAATCTCACTAGTGAAAGGTCCTATTGGCGTCCTAATTCGCTTGCAATTAATTTATCTAGTTGATTGCTTTAAATCTTATGGTCGTTTTGCCTTTAAAATATTTGATTTTTAAACAAAAAATGGCTTATTGCATTTTGCCTCCATTTTTCTCTTAATTTGGTCAAATTGTAGCTTAGTGTCAGCAATCAAAAAGTGCTCCTCCTTTCTGCTGAATTAAAATTTAGTCTTTATTGCGGTTTTACGCCTTAAGTTATGGTGTACTGGCTTTGATACTACTAGATTTCACTATTTTTTTTATTTGAGGTAATTGCCCATTTTTCATGTTTTCTGTTTTGTCAAATTATAACGTTATTGTCAGTTCATATATCACACTTTTTGCGTTCAAGACAACGCACAATTAATAATATTTAAATCCTGAAAGATATAGATTTTGGTTCTTTACCGCTTCTACAGTTTTTTCTCGAAGAATTTAATTAAATTTTTAATTTCGTTTTTAACTGTCGTTTTTACTTTGTCTTTTTAGTTGTATTTAATTTCCTGTACATTGACCCAGTTTGATTGGGTTTTCCCGGAGGAGTAGATGAGCCGATGTTCTGATATTAGAAGACAGATAATGGCTTTCATGTCTTTGAAAACAAACGTTTTTTCAAAAAGAAAAGAAAAAACATTTCAGCTTCGCAATTTTGTTCCTTTTATTGTCTGGTTGTTACCTGGTCTCGTTAATTAAAGGTTAAAAATGACAATTTTTTGTCAGGGGAAGTTGTCAAAACGGATTGGTGTCACAAAATATAATGTTTTTTAACAGTTCGTTCGTTTTTAAGAATGTACTGGCTTCGACACGGGTTTTCCACAAAAAAAATGAATTTTTGATTTTTGTCATATTTGACGTTCTTTTTGTAGACGTAAGACATATTCTATATAATTGCAGGTCTCAAGGACTTCCTTTGGAAGAATGGACGAACATATTCAAATTTTTCATTTGGTAATTATTGGCTTTTATGTCTTTGGAATTAAATTTTTTTTCGAAAAACCAGTATTAGACAATTTTGCTTTTTTTTTCCTTTTTTGTCTAGTTGCTGCTTATTTTCAATAAGAAGCGGCCACATATTACATTATCTTTGTTCGACGAAGGTGCAATCGAACATATTTTGGGGGCCAAAGTGTGGCTTTACGGCTTCCAAAGCATTTTCTGGCAAGTTTTAATTGATCTTTAGTTTGTTGTTTGATTGTTGTTCTTTTTGTAACTGCATAAAAAATTGAAGACCGAGTTCTGAATTCCTTTTTATAGAAGCATTGGTAATTATGAACCTCTGGGATATTTTAGTTGATTCCTAATGGCTTTCATTACTTTGAAATTAATTGTTTTTTTGAAAAAAAAATTCAGCGAATTTTCTTACTTTGAAGTTTCTGTTCTTTTTTGTCTACTTGTTACCAAGCTTTATTATTTTCTGGTGAATTACAAGTTATTTTGTTTATTTTCAGTTTTATCTGACGTTATTTTGACTTCGTTATTAAGTTTTGTTTTTTAAAACGGACATAATTTTTTTTATGTAATTAATGTTTGTTGTTGTTGTTTGATTTTGCCGTTCGTCTTCGTTCGCTTTTTTAATATCGACATATCTCATTAAGCTAATGAATCATTTTTTACTCCACCGAGTTATTTGCTTGGGAGGCTATCATTTCGTTCATACACCAGTTTTTTTAAAAAAAATACTTGATTTTTTTGTGTTTTTCCATCTGTTCCTCATTTGGTAGACAATTATGCCAAAGTTGTGGATGAGTGGGGTCGGAACTTTATGTGCGATCGCACATTACCGAGCCGCCTTGTTTGATTTTAACTATTCCCGATTAAAAAAACGATTTTTGGTGGCAAACGTGGAGAAATTAAAAAAATGTCTTCCGGCTATCACGGAGAAACCCTTCCAATCTATCTGTTTTTAATTCTGTTTGTTGATCATGAAACAATTATCTATTTTGAAATTTTGACAATTTTGACAATTTTGAAACGTTTCTCATTTTGTGTTGTCTTGCTAGAGTTTCTATGCTGATGGAGTTGAACTGTAACCACGCCTAAAATACTTTTGTAACGCTTCAAAATTACCGACCTATTTTAACTGTTCGTGTAACTTTTAACTGCCGACATGATATATATTTTTGTTTGATCGCCAGTTCGCAATTTAAGAGAGAATTTCGTAGATCTTCATCTGCAATGTAAAATCTATAACTGCTTGAAAAATGACTTATACGCTGCCATTAAGAATAAACATCTTACAATTATGTAAGATTATTATGAGAATTCAATGTTGATCTTAAATGATTTCAACGCATTCGCTTTTTAATCACAGAAAAGGGAAATAATTGCTGTGCCTTTTCTATCAGTTTAACACTTGATACCGCGGTTTTTCCAAACCTGGCTCCAAGCTCTGCCTTTTTCGATGGAAAAATCAGCCTCTTGCAATAAAAAATGAGCAAACAAATTTGATTGAAAATTAAGCAAAAAGAATTTGATTAAAAAGTAATTAGAAGAATATGATTCGAATTTGGTTAAATATTGATTGCCTTTTAACAATGCAAAATGCAATGCGCAGCTCAACCCCCCCCCCCCCCCCCCCAAGGTAAACAGAAAAAAAAAATTATCAAATGCCCCTCCAGCCGAGACTTTTTAAGTCGTATCTTCTTTTTAAAAAAAGATAAGTAATTTGTTTCATTTGCTTGAGGTTCCCAACCCTGGTCATAAACACAAATGCTGCTCTTGTCAATGAAGGATTCTGTGCAGAGTTGTCTCGGGGGACAGTCTGGCATGTATGCGTCCAAATAGTGTGTCTCTTGTAGAACTGAGGGATACATGAGAATTCTGTCGTTTGACTGTGAACCCATTCCACAGGTGCCCAAGATAGTACCACTGTCCCTCGCCTCCTCACAAATGGGGAGGACCTGTAGCCCCATTCTGAATGCTCGGAGACTCTTGTCCGTCTTCAGAAGGGCTATGTCATCGTCCATTGACATTACGTTGTACCTTGAATGAAAATACTGCCCTAATTTACAGAAGACCGAACACAAACTACGACAAAGATGTAAAAAAAATCGGATCTATTCTGTTCCCCCCCCCCCCCCCCCCAGTGTTTTTTACGACTCCCAGATACAAATTATATGTTGTTATATAGCACGCTACTATGTAAGAAAATAGCACGTGCGCTTGTGGGTAATAAAAGATTTATGCTCACTAAGCTTGGGGGGGGGGGGGGGGGGGGAACAGAATAGATCCAAAAAATCGTCGGTATGTTTGGTATTCAGCGTAAAAAAAAATTCGGTGTGCTCGTTTTTGTTTGTATTGTCGTTTTAAAATATATAAGCAAGATTCAGTATCTAGTTGAAGAGCTTTCTTTAGACATATATTCTTTTTCACAAGATCTTGCCCCCATATTACAGTTCAGTACCCAGGACATAAAAAATTTTGCACCTCATTATGATGCCAGTTAAGGTTGGCAAAAGGGGTGGGGGGGGGGGGGAAAGACTAACCCACTCGGAATGGCGACCTTGTTCACCCCTGAGAAGAGTTTCCTAGACCTCGCATTGGAGAAGTCACCCGCCTCCACTGAGATTGTGGATACTATAACAATCACTAGCGACATTAAAACACTCACGTGCACATTTTAAAATGCCGAAAGTCTGCAGTGCCAGAAGTCAAAATGCCAGAAGTTGCTACTTAGCCAAAGTTGTATTTCGTTGACTTTCGTCATTTTAAAGCGTGCGCGTTTCTTGTTTTAAGAATGGTTAAGTGACTCTGCAGAAGTCACTTCCAAAATTTGACTTAATATCTTGAAATGCTTTGCGGTTCTTGATAAACGCGAGAACTTCTCAGTGACTTCAAGAAGAATCACTTAACCATTACTTAAAAAACACTGTTTGATGCTAATACTGAGCCAATATAGGCCACCGTAAACTGCTCTCGAGGTTCTTTGACAGACAAGTCGCAGACTAGTTTTCTTGCAGACAAGCTCGACTTCGTCCATGGTCATGGGTAAATTTTCCCATTATTTTGTTTATACGTACGAACTTAGTGTTGAAATAGCTTTTTTTCCATAAGAACTCTTACACTTTTTTCGTTAAATCCTCGACCTGGGTTTCCCGTCCCGGGTCGAGCATGTCTGGTTAAGTTCTACGCATTTCTAAGTTTTGTCCGAAAAACTTGTAATTCACTTTCAACTTGCAATTTTGTAAGACGTTATTAACGTTAAAGGTGTCTGCTTATAGTGGCAAAAAAACAGGTCAGCGCACAAGTTTCAAATTTGGCAGCCGCTTAATAGAGGAGATTAAAACCAGTACGTAGAACAGATGAAAACCCAGACCCAAGCCACCTCTGATCAGACCTTCGCTCGATCATTGTCCGCCGTAGGTCCAGACTTTGCTCTCAGTTCAGACTTTCGGGCGACCATTGTCCAGATTATCTTACTACTATAGCACTTTCCAGACCCTGTAATTTGGGTTGCATTATGCCTTATGCCTTTGTGTGCGACCCAAGTTGGTCTGATAAGAGGTAGCTGGGGTCTGGGCTCTTAATCGGGGAACGGACGGTTGAAATCAGTGATGAACGTAATTGTTATCATACATTATGGAAACAAAGATGTTATTTCGATTTATTATGATGAATTTGTTCTACTCTATTGCTTCGAACAGTCAATTATTTAACTTATCTAATTAAATAAAGACATTTAACCACAGGACAGAACAGAACAGCCGAGGTCAAGGTGCCCAGACCGAAGTGACCTCTGCTCAGACCATCTTCGACCGCACACCGGCGTATGTTGCGCTCGAAATACATGATCTGGATAGGTTGTCGAGCGCACTTTAGTCTGGCTAATGGCTTGGATCTTGTCTGATCAGCGGCCGTTTCAAACGCAGATCAAAAATGATTTTTCTAGAACAAATTAACGAGAGCAAAACTTGTCCTGAACAAACTTTTTAACCATTCAATTTGCAAGTTCTTAGAAGTTAACCATCGTTTGTTCGAAAGTTACAAATCATTTTAAGTTGAACATCAGCGGTCACTGTTTCCGCTCCCACCACACTGTTCCTACAGGTACGATGCCTATACGTTGTCATTAGGTTACACTACAGTTCGTTGTTAGGGTCGTCAATATTATGCATGAAACGAAAGTGTGATTTGAAAAGTTAATTGTTTGATTTAAAAAGTGTGGCTCAGCTATTATCTTTTCCTCATTTTTGGGTTGGAACTAAAAATAGTTTAATCAAGTTTTGCTTGACGAGAAACTGTGTCACTGGCTATCCGGGTCGAGAAAAACTATGTAAGAAATGCGCTGAAATGCGCCAAAATGCGCCAAAATGCGCCGATTTTTCAAAAAAAAATTCAGCACAAAAACCTTATATAAAATTCGCTGAAACTTTGCAAGAAACCAGCTCAAAACCACTGAGTTTTCAAAAAAACGGTATCACTGAGAATTGAACCCTTCTCTCTGGTGCCGTAGCCCTAACTCTATCATCTGCGCCATTGATTCCTGAATGTCTTCCTATTTAATTTGATTTTTTATTAATAGACAGTTTAGGAAGAAATGCGCTGAAATTATGTAAGAAGTGCGCTGAAGATGCAGCGCATTTCTTACATATTTTGAGCACTTTTCAGCGCATTTTTTAGAAAAAGTTTATCGTTAAATAGTACGAGCAGTTTAAATGGTTAGCAATTTAAGAAGCGGTGTCGGAACGCATTTAAATCCGCTAAATAATTTTAAGAAATGCGCTGAAATTTGAATTCATTTTTAATAAGTTTTCAGCGCGTTTCAGCGCAAAATTAAGTAAGATTTTTGCGCTCAAAAATTTGAAAAGTCAGCGCGTTTTATCTCATTTCTTACATAATTTTAGCACATTCAGCGCATTTCTCACAAAATAATGCGCTGAAACGGCGCTGACATCTCGACCCGGGTAGTCAAAAGTCGTAAACATAGTTCAGTTTATTAGGAAGAAGCAAAACGTTACCCTTGTTTGTTTCACATAGGACTATACAAACTGGCCGTATAGTCCATAACATGTAATGTTCATATGAAAAATAAAATAAACAGGACTTTTAGCAATTATGAAAAAAATTTTTGGTAATTTATGCTTTTGCCGCAGATAATTGAATGCAAACTTTTATCGATTTAAAGCATGATAAAAAGTATAAAATTTTATAAAAACATTAAATTTTACAGAGTAAATGAAAGTATAAAAGCTTGAAAAGTGTAAAATTTTATAAAAACATTAAATTTTACAAAGTAAATGAAAGTATAAAAGCTTGAAAAGTGTAAAATTTTATAAAAACATTAAATTTTACAAAGTAAATGAAAGTATAAAAGCTTGAAAAGTGTAAAATTTTATAAATTTAAATCATGATAAAAAGTAGATGATGACTCGATTACAGAATAAACAAATAACAATCGCAACCGCTGCCTCTGACGCACCCAAAATAGTCTCTGATAAGACCACTGTCTTTAGAGCTCCGCTTCTAATGAAACAGCTCCTGACCAGATCAACCAGTGATTAAACCATGATCAGAACTTAATCCAAAATTTCAACAGCTCGGAGCACGATGTTCTAGGCTATGTTAATCAAATTTTGAAAGCCCTAGCATACACTCGATGGAATTCTGAAAGAAATGCGCTGAAATTTGAATTCATTTTTAATAAGTTTTCAGCGCGTTTCAGCGCAAAATTAAGTAAGATTTTTGCGCTCAAAAATTTGAAAAGTCAGCGCGTTTTATCTCATTTCTTACATAATTTTAGCACATTCAGCGCATTTCTCACAAAATAATGCGCTGAAACGGCGCTGACATCTCGACCCGGGTAGTCAAAAGTCGTAAACATAGTTCAGTTTAATAGGAAGAAGCAAAACGTTACCCTTGTTTGTTTCACATAGGACTATACAAACTGGCCGTATAGTCCATAACATGTAATGTTCATATGAAAAATAAAATAAACAGGACTTTTAGCAATTATGAAAAAAATTTTTGGTAATTTATGCTTTTGCCGCAGATAATTGAATGCAAACTTTTATCGATTTAAAGCATGATAAAAAGTATAAAATTTTATAAAAACATTAAATTTTACAGAGTAAATGAAAGTATAAAAGCTTGAAAAGTGTAAAATTTTATAAAAACATTAAATTTTACAAAGTAAATGAAAATATAAAAGCTTGAAAAGTGTAAAATTTTATAAAAACATTAAATTTTACAAAGTAAATGAAAGTATAAAAGCTTGAAAAGTGTAAAATTTTATAAAAACATTAAATTTTACAAAGTAAATGAAAATATAAAAGCTTGAAAAGTGTAAAATTTTATAAAAACATTAAATTTTACAAAGTAAATGAAAGTATAAAAGCTTGAAAAGTGTAAAATTTTATAAATTTAAATCATGATAAAAAGTAGATGATGACTCGATTACAGAATAAACAAATAACAATCGCAACCGCTGCCTCTGACGCACCCAAAATAGTCTCTGATAAGACCACTGTCTTTAGAGCTCCGCTTCTAATGAAACAGCTCCAGACCAGATCAACCAGTGATTAAACCATGATCAGAACTTAATCCAAAATTTCAACAGCTCGGAGCATGATGTTCTAGGCTATGTTAATCAAATTTTGAAAGCCCTAGCATACACTCGATAGAATTCTGAAAGAAATGCGCTGAAATTTGAATTCATTTTTAATAAGTTTTCAGCGCGTTTCAGCGCAAAATTAAGTAAGATTTTTGCGCTCAAAAATTTGAAAAGTCAGCGCGTTTTATCTCATTTCTTACATAATTTTATCACATTCAGCGCATTTCTCACAAAATAATGCGCTGAAACGGCGCTGACATCTCGACCCGGGTAGTCAAAAGTCGTAAACATAGTTCAGTTTAATAGGAAGAAGCAAAACGTTACCCTTGTTTGTTTCACATAGGACTATACAAACTGGCCGTATAGTCCATAACATGTAATGTTCATATGAAAAATAAAATAAACAGGACTTTTAGCAATTATGAAAAAAATTTTTGGTAATTTATGCTTTTGCCGCAGATAATTGAATGCAAACTTTTATCGATTTAAAGCATGATAAAAAGTATAAAATTTTATAAAAACATTAAATTTTACAAAGTAAATGAAAGTATAAAAGCTTGAAAAGTGTAAAATTTTATAAAAACATTAAATTTTACAAAGTAAATGAAAGTATAAAAGCTTGAAAAGTGTAAAATTTTATAAAAACATTAAATTTTACAAAGTAAATGAAAGTATAAAAGCTTGAAAAGTGTAAAATTTTATAAATTTAAATCATGATAAAAAGTAGATGATGACTCGATTACAGGATAAACAAATAACAATCGCAACCGCTGCCTCTGACGCACCCAAAATAGTCTCTGATAAGACCACTGTCTTTAGAGCTCCGCTTCTAATGAAACAGCTCCAGACCAGATCAACCAGTGATTAAACCATGATCAGAACTTAATCCAAAATTTCAACAGCTCGGAGCATGATGTTCTAGGCTATGTTAATCAAATTTTGAAAGCCCTAGCATACACTCGATGGAATTCTGATTAGAAGTTGTTTCGTCCTGCAACCTCAGCTTAGAACAATCTTGACCTGGGGTGGTATTAAATGAAGGTATTTATTTTTAAAATCAACAAATTTATTAATTCAATTTAATTTCTTTTTGATTTTTTTGTACTTAGAATAATATTGGTCAATGATGATTTGTAGATTTTTTTTCGAGTAACCTTAAATCTTTGGGTTAAAATCTAATTTAGTTTTTTCGAAAAAAGTACGTGTTGATAGGAGGTCTTACCATTTTTTCCGAACACACACTGAGCGGCAGTTATGACCCAGAACCTGTCAATAATTGCTCCACCACACGAAGACTCGTGTGTCCACACAATCACGTAGAACATCCTAGCCTTGCTGTCCATCCCGTTTACTATAGTCGAGATCACGTGATCAGATTGTGACGCAACATCTCTTCTCTCAACTGATGATGTGCGCGTGAATGGAATTGCATTCACGGAAAAAATGTGATAAAACAAACTTATAATTAAAACTTTTTGAAAATTGGCGAAATCCATTTTTGTTATTGAAATTTTTTTTCAAATGAACAAAATTTTGTAAATCAGTGAAAACTTTAAATGACCTTTTGTGTCAAATTTGTGATCTACCTTGACATAAACGGATGTTGATAACTTAATATTATCGTATATGCTGGAATGTTTTATGCTCTGTTTTGTTTTATCTAAATAAATGGCTCAACAATTAAAGTTTATTCAGCAAACAAGACAATATACGGATTACCAAAATTATTTCTCGATACAAAATTATTTTGATGTACTGCTTACCTATTACCGTCTATAAGATCTTTTAGTTTAGAGCGCTTACTTCTTAACAAGAGCAAAATACTGATCAATTTGAAAACAATGAAATCAAAACTTCCTTTCAAGTCGACAAGACGCCTTCATTGAGACCATTTTTTGAAGCCAATAGGTAAAAATTTACAGCTAAGGGTGAAAATCAGACAAACGTCAATAAAAACACTGAGAGACTGCAGTCCAAGTTCCACATTGCAATATGAAATTCTCAAGTATCCCTAAGAATCTGTTTTTACGTTAAGATGAGTATAGTACTTGCAAAAAGTTTTTTTGTAACCTATTTCATTGTTTCTAATCCCGTCATTATCCAAGAAAGCAATTTTCGCAAACTTACGGTGGAACGAGAGGAGAACATAATAAAACACTTTTATTTGCTTTATTTTTAAAACTATTTTAGAACTATGGGAAAAAGTCAAGAAAAAGGTCAAAATCTGCGATCTGTAAAATCGGCGAAAATCTGAGGCAACAACATTTTGAAAGTGACAAAAAGCATTTTGTTTTTATGTGTTCAGCCTAATTGTTGTGACAGGAAAGCGAAAGCAAGTACTCCACTTTTAGCCTAATTGTTGTGATTAAAATGTTGATAATGTCACTTTCGAATTATTACCTCAAAGTGTGACAGGAAAGCGAAAGCAAGTACTCCACTTTGTGCAGGAACGTCCTTTGGGAGTGAGTCTTTTTTAAAAAGAGATTTTTCACTAAAGGTTGCCTAAGTTTTAAAATCCTGACTTCTCTCTTACCTTTTCCTCTTACCTTTTTACTCTTAGCCTTCGCTCTTTAAAAGTTCTTTTAAAAACACGCCTCATCAGCTCTAGCTTTTTAAGTTGTTTAAGTTAGAGATCTCCCTTTCAATCGTTTACGAGTTTTAAAGTTGTTTTCCCCAATGGGGGAGAACACTTTCCTTTCAATAATAGCCCCAACCGCGAGCGAAAATCGAAACATGTATTCCACTGCGATCCAAAACGGCCTTTCAAAAGTAACAGCTTCCAACGACTTCCAAATCATGCAAATTATTCCTCCTTTCACTAAATCGATGCTTGCAAACACAGGATCTTTGAACGATGCTTACATTCAATGCGCGAAATCTATTCTAAAGGAGTTCCCACAAGAAGTACGATCTCAAATAACAATTAGCCAAACATTCGCGCAGATAAGAGACAAAACGCTGCACACACTGACCGTTACTTCTCCTCCAACTGTTAGAACGCAATATCATTCAATCAGATCGCGAGGCCTCAATTTACTAGGCAAAACTGTGTTTCCAATGGGCAAGCATAACCTCAACAAAGAAAGAAGTTTCTACCCCAGAAGATACAACATCAAATTAGTAAATCTTCCTTACGTTTGTTCAGACACAGAAACTCTTAAATTGATCGAACTGCCAGAAGGAATAGAGCACAACCCAACTATCAATCGCATGAAAGTAAATATTGATGGGGACTTTATTTTCGACGGATATGCAACTTTAAGTGTTACTGTCCACAATGCTAACGAAGAGGAGAAGCTAAGAAAATGGTCCTATGAGAACAAAATTGCCGAGTTTAAAGACTGGAATGGCCTAGAAATCAAATTCCATGTTCCCGCGCTTCATAGCTGTAGTTTTTGCGAAGAAAAAATCCGCCAATATATTGGACACCATAAGGACTGGTGTTTTCTATGGCAGAAAGAAATGCACAAAGTTAAAATGCGAAACCGTCAAACTGTAAGCACAGAACAGCAAAACAGCCATCTGAAAACACAAGAAACAAATCCTGACATCACTCAGCAACAAGAAATGTTCGATCAAGACTCTTTTGGCAATCTAACTATAGACGAGGAAGAAATTCAAGAAACGTTTGTAGAAGAGATTTGTAGCGGATCAACAGAAAGCACTGAAATGTGTACCAAAGCAACAGAAAGCACAAAAACTACAGAACAAACTGACTCTTTGTCTAACCAAATTTCAAACGAAAAACAAAGCAACGACATTACGAAATCAAACTCTACAAAAAGGCTTATTTCATCAAACGTTGAGCCTCTCAAAGGTGTTGTTTTGAAGCAATACAGAACAGTCAACAAACAAACACAGAACCATCAACGAAAACAACAGAGCACTGAAATACCAAGACATTTTCTGAACACTGAATGGAGTAAAAAGAAAAACGAATTGAATAACAATAACAAATGATTGAGCATAAAATTTTCAGCTTGAATTCCTGTGGCATTAAGAGCTCAAAAAAGTTTTTCTCAATAATTGAAAAGTGCTACCATCTAGCTCGAGGAACCTATTTTTTCCTATGTGTTCAAGAAACGAAAATCCTCGCACTACCTCGCTCACATGAAGCAATTCTTGAACAGTTCAAATTGAGCTACCATCTAGTACCGGCAATAAACTGCAGTGGCGGATTAATAACAATTTGGAGAGAAGAAATCAAGACCAACGAAAAAAGATTTCAATCAAGAGATCATTCAGCATTAACGTTTCCAAATATTAACCTTGTCTTAATCAATACGTATTTAAATCCAAACGATTACACAACAAAGCTCAGACAATTAAGTTCAAGCCTCACTAAAATTGAACCTGGACGATTTGTAGCTTTAACAGGAGATTTCAATGCGTTTAATCATGATCCAAGAAACACCTCAAATGCTCTTAGAAGTGAAGATTACAGAATAAAGCGATTCGCTAAGCTTAAGCCGGTCATCGAGAAAGCGCTCCTTTTTGATATAGCAGTTGAACTAGAAGTACAAGACTTCACACATTATGATAAGAGAACATCATCTTTCTCGCGCATAGATTATTTCTTTACTAATTATCTCAATTACAGCGACATGAAAATACATAGAAATAACCTATCAGATCATATGCTTTTGGAGCTAAACAACGGAACTGAAGAAAAAGAACGTGGTCAGAGCTTTTGGAAAATGAATGACACTATACTAGTAGAAAACAAAAACTATATCAGAGAAGAACTGAAACAGTTTGGTGATCTTTGTCCGATCGGGGACACATATGAAGAGTTGTTGTGTCATATACGAGATGTATGCCAAGCCTTAGCGATAAACAAATCTCGAGTGATAAATTCAAAGATGAAGGGCAGCTTACATGAAGAAAAGTATCTAAGAGAAATAATTCAGCAAGGTAAAACAGACCAAACTATTTTAAACCGATACAATGCAACAATATCCCAAATCAACGAGCACGAGAATAACAAACAACGACTGAGCTTTAAAAACTTCAAAAAATCGATGCAATCCTGTGAAACTGGTAATGCCAGAGATCTCAAAACATGGTCAAAAACTAAAAACAGCACAAATAGTATTACATCATTGAAAGTTGGTGACAGTGTAACAAGTAATCAAGAAGAAATCATTAAAATATTTGAAAATCATTTCTCAAAACTGTATAAAAGTAAAAAGAAATCGTCCTTTGACAGCTTGCTGGATCAACTGCAGAAGCAAAAAATTGAAATTACAACAGAAAACGAAATCACCTTAGAAGAGGTGAAGAAAGCAATCGACAAACTAAACGCAGATAGTTCACCGGGATCAGACGGTATTACTTCTAATTTTTTTAAAGTATTTAAACGAGAAATGGCTCCCATATTGAAAACAGTTTTCAACAATGTAGTGGCCACCAATAAACTTCCATACCAGCAACAAATCGCAATATTGAAACTCCTTCCAAAAACCGAAAACCCCAGAACAATTGACGAGTTCAGACCCATAAGCCTGCTGAACACTGACCTAAAAATTCTGTCGCATGTTTTAGCTAACAGACTAGTCAAAAACCTCGAAGAAGTAGTTGGTCAGCATCAACACGCCTATCTAAACAAACGACAAATTAATACAGCATTGATGAAGGTACGCGAAGCCCACAAACAAATGAATAACAGTAAATGCATCGTAAACCTAGACTTCTCAAAAGCCTTCGACAAAGTAGATAGGGATTATATATTCGCTCTTCTCGATAGAATAGGTGTAGATAATTTTTTACAAAGTCTGCAATCAGAACAATAAATAATCAAACCAAAGCAATTATTGAAATCAACAGCTACCTCTCCCAGACAATTTTTCTCGAACGTGGGGTAAGACAAGGTTGTCCTCTATCAGCTTTGCTTTTTATTCTTGCTATTGAGCCCTTACTTTGTTCTGTTGACAACTCAACTCACATCAAAGGTTTCGTAAATGCCAAAACTGTTGCTTATGCTGATGACATTACATGTCTAGTTCATAAATCATCGATTGAAGCGCTCTTTGATACTGTGAAAGATTTTTGTGATCAAGCCCAGCTAGAAATTAATGTAAAAAAGAGCGAAATTCTATCTACTAACAATATTCCCTTTTATAAAACTGTGCGATCAACAAAAATACTTGGTATAGTATTCCACGCCGACAAATCTCAACCGAATCTTCTTGGTCTACTGAAAACACAAATAGCCATCTACAGTCGTTTTATTTCTCGAGCAAAAACACTGAAAGCCAAGAAAAATATTATCGAAACATTCATTCTTCCAAAATTCCTTTACTATGCTCGACACACAGACACGACCATTAAAAGCTTGGGAAATATGCAGAACCTCATTAACAGCCTTTTGAAAGCTGGTCAGAAAATGGAAATTAGAAGCGAAGTCCTATACCAGTCATCAGCTAGAGGCGGGATCTCACTTCCACACATTATTTCAAAAATTGTTTCTGCGAAACTTTCTGACGAACTTAATTCATTTCACGAGAACTCGTTCACCTTTTCAAAAGAACTATCCATTTTGTTAAATTCTTTAAAGCTTAAAGTTGTCCAGAACGAGAATGTTCTACTTCTATTCAAAAACAACAGAGAATCCTCGCTCAGGTTACATAATCACATGAAAACGAAAGAAATCTACTGGTTCACCCACTTTTGTGGAAATATTTGGAAAATAAACAAGCTCTTGCCTCAACAGCAAAATTTATTGTACCGACTAGCATTCAATTGTCTTGTTGACAAACAAGTAAGATGGCTAAAAAATTTCTCTAACTCGCCGATTTGCAGTTTCTGTGAAAACAATTTTGAAACATCTGAGCACTTAGTTTTCGAATGCGAAAAATTAACTGCAGCAAGAACTATATTACAATTGACAACCTGGCGTCAGATATTTGTCCACATGAAAGTCGAAACTCTACGATTTACTGCAAGTGTTCTAAACGGATCATGGCAAGAAGCTCCTGAGCAAACTAAAAACTATTTAAACTTTTTATTTAATTTGTAATGTTGTTTCGATTAAGCTGCTTTTGTAATGTATAGTTAGCATTTGTAAATACCTCCTTCTGAATTTTTTTAAAAACCTAATTGTTGTATAAAGCCCCATTGTTGTGTTCGACCCTAATCCTCTAATTATTTGTAAAAATTCAACAATGAAACCCATGAAACCTGCTTAACTCTTCTTTTGTCATTACCAACTGTAAATAATAGCATCTGATTTTATTATTTAAAAGCCTAAAAAAAAAACGCAAAATACTTGCAATTTAATTGTTATTAGGGAACCTAGGTTTGCAAATATAATGTAACAACTTAATTGGAAACTAATATTTTCTTGAAAGTGAGTATCACATTTTTGATAGTTTTATCGTCATGCTAAGACAAATGATTAGATGTTTTGACGAAAAGACAGCAAAACTTTTTTGGAAAAAAGGCAAATTTTTTCCAGTTTTTCATTTCCAATCAGTCTTGGTTTGCTGATGATGTCAGATTTCTTATCTCTGCAGAAACGATTAGAAAACAACTCATTGTTTTTCATGATATCTAAGATGCGACGTTTATTTGAAAAAATACAATTGTATTAACGGTTTCTGAAAAAAAAAGATAAATTCGAAAATTTTTACTTTGAGTTAAGTATTAAAATATATTTTTTGAACCCTTGAACCCTTTTTTGAACCAAAAATTTAATGCCTGTGATTAAACACATGTTTTTTCCACGCCATTTTTTTTGGAGAAAAAATTTCATACTGAACAATACTTAGTTTTTTCGGGCGGGTTTTCATACATTTGATTAAATTTATGAAGTGTATACAATTGGGTGTGCGCGTGTAAAAATTTCTTAGCAAAAATCAGCCCCGAAAATTTGTTTTGGTTACACCATCTCTGGCTCAACCAATTTTTTTCTGGTTATGCCGGCTAAAAATAGCCTTTTACTCATTTTATTCAGAAAAAACATTGAAAAAAGATAAAAAATTTTGCTTGAAAAAATTTGGAAAATATTTTGCGATTCAAAAAAACCATCCTCTAGTCATTAATTTCAATAATTAATTAGGAGAAAAGAATTTGCTCGGTTTGGTCTTCGCTGCAATTGAGCAGAACTGAAATGCAATTCGTTGATGAGAAAGACGTGTACTTTTGAACATAGAACTGTTTCTTTTCTTGATAGATTCCCTATTTTGTTTCCATATCATGCTTTTTTGCATTCAATTTGTCATAAAGACTTATATACAATTGATTTGTGCGTTTTTGATTTTTTAAATTTTTCTTAAGCTACTGTTCGTGCCATTCGTTATTAACTACAGGTCTATTTCCTTTGTCAAAAGAGAAATTATAAAACCATATTAGTTTCAAACCATATGTCAATTTTTGTATTCTGTAATTACTACAATATGCGCCATATCACGTTATAAGTGTATTTTGGTACATTGGTCACGACTGTTATGTAAAAAAAATATGTGACTATTAAGTAAACGTTAACGTAACAATGTAATTCTTTGTCAACTTCAGTTTCAGAAGTTTTGTTTCGTAACCGACCACAAAACTAAATTGTACGCATCTATTATAGATTCGGCTAAAAGGCTGTCATATGACAGCAGAACGCACATCAATTTGATATGAAATTTTATGGCCACTTTTGGGACGTGACTTCTACTTTCAAAATTCTGGCCAGCTTCATCAAATGTTTTCCACATTGTCGTACGCGTATGAGTTTGGATTAAAAACGGGTTTTCACCCGGCGAAAACTATTTACAAATATGTAGCAGATAGTAAGACCGACAAAAGAGCAGAAGCAGTTTAACTGCTGTTTGGATCAAAACTTGTTTAGTAACATAATGAACTAGGAAAAATAAACTCTGGCACACTATATGACAAAAAAGAACAATTTATTCACTTTGCAAAATGGTGTTATCAATTTTTTGCTCAGGAATTGCGACGACGTGAAAGGAATGATATAACGGAGGTCACAAGAAAAATAACAGATAACAAGTCAAAGAAAAGCAACTTCTACCATATCACTCAACACCATGGACCGATTTAACACAGACGACGAACTGGACCATCAGCTCAATCCCGAGAGGAGAGTATGCTTTAAGTTCTTGATAGTCTTATTAAGTTTGACAAGTATTATTCCTCTCACACATTAAGCATCTCTTCATTCATTAAGTTTAATTAATCAGTGCTTCATAAGTTCAAACTAGTACCTCAATTCACAACCTAACCCAGTGCTTTAAACCATCCCTCCAGTTTAACCATATGTGTCTCCTCCTCAAAAGTTTAGAGCCATTATTCACAGAAATAACCATGATTATTCCCAGTGCTAATTCCCGCAGTTCCTTTAACCGTCACTTTATCTTATGTCTTCACTCTTTCTTCTGAATTAGCGCACTTTACCTTCTTTAATGTTTCTTTAACGCCCTTTATCTTGTCTTAATTTTCTTCCTCTTAACTTTATCTTAACTTAAACTTCATTTCTCTTAACTTCTTTAATTGTCTTTAACTTAAATGCTTTCGTTCTTAAACACTTTTCTAAGAAAACAAAAATTGGGTGGCTCCAACAAAAATATGTTTATATCCTCATACTCGTGCAGATTATATGTTTATAGAAAAATTGTAAAACCCCAGTTCTTTCACTAAAATTTTCATGGAAAATTTTCATAAAGTCCGGTAGTGTCACGCCCCTATTTCGTTCCTTATAGTTTCGTGATGATATTCCTTAAATATCCATAAATAAGTGCTATAAATTAGTTCATATTCAGTTAGTTTCAAGGCCATATATAGCCAGTATTTCCATCCAGGCCTGTAACCTCTAATTTGTTTATGTTTATGAGAAACAACCGCAGATTGACAGTTTTACTAGCAAACACTTCAAGTGCCTAAAAGCCTCAATATTTACTTTTTTGAGTTTCTTGATGATAAATTCACATAATCAGTAAATAACTTCATGAGAGATTATGTACTTGGTGAAGTAATTATTCTGATAAAGTAGGTGCTAATACGGAATTGTATATGTACTGAACAAACACCAAGAGACGTACAAAAGCCGGAAATTGCCCAACTTTTAGATCAGTAAATATTTACGAAGGACCAATACAACTCAAGGCACAGCCCTGCGGAACTTACGATTACCAGAACACCGGAGAACCAGCCTAAAAATCAGTTGCCTATCATCTTATAAAACTTGATAAACTTGAGAAACTTCTAGTTAAAATTATTAAATAATACTTGCTAAAATTAATTAAAGATTGAACTGGAAATTCTCTTGAAAACCTCCAAGTTTGGTAAACTTAGTTACAGAAGAAATAGCGACTAAAATTAACACTAAAATGCAAGGCAAACTAGTGGATATATCACGCATCTGAACCGCTCAATAAAAGGCTATTACTAGCTAATTTTATTCAAAATATATCTGCTAAAAATCGCACTGTGAAACACCAAAATAAGTCCCTGTAAAATGCCAATTATTCAAGTTAATTACTTCTAATATAAACCTCAATAACACCACGAGGAACACTATTAAAAATCAGTGCGTAACATGGTGACAGGAGTTATTAACTGTTTTTCAGTTTAGCGGACCAATAATTCGATTAATTCCTTGATATTTTCGATATTTCCTTTCTTTATTCTGTTGTTTTCTTTCTTCTCTTCTTCTCCATTACCTTAAGAGCCTCCAATCATCCAGAACCACATCCAGCACTTCCTTTCCGAGCAAGACGATAATGCAGAAAGCAGTAACAAAAGAAAGAATGGGTGGAAACTGTGTTTGTGTCTCTGTGGACTAAGTGTAACAGTAATACAAAAGTGTTTGAGTGGACAATAACTGGAACACACTCAACCACAGCCGCCACAACGGACAAAAACAACACAGGGTATTTGCAAGCGAGGATATTGTGAGTAAATGAATTTGTAAAATTAATTTTGGTGCTTTATTTATGTCAATTTATAAAGAACAAATTCTCCCCGCTATTAATAATTGCCGAGCTTCCCCCAATTTTGTTGAACATATTGAAGGAAATAACATCAATTATACCCATAACAGCAATAAAACACAAGCTCAGTTAGTAAGCGCCTTTTCCTCTTCAGCTTTTAAATCCATCGTTATTTATGTGCTAGATAAAGATGATAAACTTGTAGCAATTTATTGGACAGCAAAAAGTTTAAATCAGAAATCTCGCAAATTTGGCCTTATCCGTAACAAACCTAAATCTGACAGAGATATTAACCTTGACAACATCATCACTGATTATCAGATAACATCAGAATAAGCTAAATTACTGCAACCATCACTTAAACATTAATTAAAAGAGGGCAAAACAAAAGTTTAAACAAAAATAAAAAACAATTATATTTTATTTCCCCGCCCAGCTCCGGAGGTTAATGAATCAAACAGTGACTTCGGTCAATTATGCTGTTGCCTATTTGAGTGCAGCTTCCACAAGGCCTGTGCGGTCGTGGTCCCCACGAATTTTCCTAGACTAAGGGGCACTCTTTAGAGGTGAGACTTCGGCGGCCCATACGGCTTCAACGATATAAGTCTGACGATTCGACCGGAGCTTTAGGAATAGGTCTATAAGCAGCCCTTCTTTATTACTTTCTGAACGAATGGTTTCAGTAGTTTCTTTTCTGATATTCTTGTGCTATTCATTTAACTGTTTTCATCTCTTAAAACACTTTAATCTCTCCATTAAGTTAAGTTAAGTGTGCTATTTAATACTTTAGAACGAAAGTAAGACTGATTGAACGAAAAGTATATAATCTAATTGGGTAAAAAGCACAATGGCACACGCGCAGATCAACATCATGCCTTTTTCCGGATCAGAAACGGACAATTTTAACGAGTTTGAACAACTAATAACAGGTGCAATTGGAGTTGCAGCAATCGCAAACGCGCAACAAGCGAACTTTTTGCAATTACATTTAAAAGGAGATGCCTTGCGATACTTCTTGACCTTACCAGAGGCTACCCGACTAGTCTTTGAAGACAGTATAACAGCTCTAAGGAATAGATTCACGCAGGATGACTTGAGAGAAATTAGAATCATAAAGTTAGAAAACCAAAAGTTCAATCCAAAAACAGACACAGTAAAGAATTTCTTAGTAAAGTTAAGAACAGAGGCCAATAAAGCATATCCAGCACCTGAAATAGTAGTAGCGGCAGCAGGAGGAGGTGATGCTGAAGCCCGTAGATTCGAAAGAGAGACAGCAGCAAGAGATTCTGCCCTACAGATGTCAGAAAATCGAAAAAATGAGCAAATAAAGCGCTTCTTTATTAAGTCAATGTCAAACTGGCTTAAGCCTAAGCTCTTAGAAAGGCCAGAAACAGATACAATAGACCAGTTATGCACCTTAGCTAGCCAACAATTTGCAATAAGGGAGATGTGCAACAGAGAAGAGTACTTCGACGACGGATTTAATGAAATAACGGAAACAAACACTGATAAAATGTTAAAAGCAATAAGTGTTATTTCAAATAATCAAAAAGAACTTCAGCAGAAACTTGAGCAGAGAGCAGCACCTAAAAATGAGCCACCAGAACAAGGCCCAGTAAACATTTTTACACCACATTATCCACAGCAAGTATATAAACAAAGTTATAGACAAAATTTCCGCCCTCAATATCAGAATTATCGACCAAATTACCGTCAATATCAGCCCAATTATCGTCAGTTTCAGCAAAATTATCGGCCCCAGCAACAGTATGCCCCCCCGTGCTAATAATTACCGAGAGTTTAGACCACAATTTAATGCCCCTAGACCGTTTCATTATAACGAACAGCCACAAACTCGTAATTATTGGACTGAACCTTCAGATAGTCCCCCATTTGTTCATCCAGCTTATGTTAATAGACCAGTTTACCGGTTCCCAACGAAAAATACTCCTCAAAACCTTCTTCGACAGGGAATAGTTTATGATAGCCCAGCGCCAGCACAAAACCGATATAGTATTCAACAAGCAAATCAGTTTAATCATGCAAGTATTCCTCAAAGCAGAAATATGAGAGGTATGAATTTCCCATTTAATCAACAAAAAAACTAATCAAGCCACCCAACTTTAAAAAACAAAATAAAAATTATAAAAACTCAGTTAATTATTATAACGAAAGCACGTCTAGTCCTTATTTAGATGAAGTAATAGAGCCAGTTTATATTAAAAGTAACAAAAAGCGTAGAAAACGCAAAAGTAATAATAATAAATGTGAAGTGAATAAATCTGTGCAACTCCCAACACAAGTACCTCAATCCGCACCAAAGCCAACACCACATGTTCAGCAATTATTCAGCATTGTCCCACTTCTAGGCAGAACATTGTCCTATGTTAAAGTTAAATTTAATGGAGAATTAGAAAGACGCGCACTAGTTGATACAGGAGCATTTGCAAATGTGATAAGTCGTGAATTCTACAAGGAAATAATTAACACAAATATTAACTCAATAACAGAAATAGAAAAACCTGATCTAGATAAAGTTAAAATGGCAAACGGAAATATAGTTAAAATTGACAAAGCAATTAAAATTACATTTAAATTGGGCACACAAACATTTACAGAAGATTTCCTTGTATTAATTGTCACAACTCCCGTAATCCTAGGCAATACATTCTTCGTTAAACATAAAGTTAGCATCTGCCCAGGACAAAGTTACATTAAATTCCCTGATCAAACACTACAAATAAATGAAATAAAGCCAGAAAAGCAACCTTGAAGAGTGGTAAAACGGAAAATATTCGGAGTTTATACACAGAAAAAGCAAGTCTTACAGCCAAATCAACAAGCAGTATTAGAATGCAAGCTTTATGATCAACTAGAATCATTCACTGATCTCTGTGGGGTAATAATTCCAAATGAAATCTTTGAAAAAGACAGCGAAGTAATATTAACGTCCTCTTTAAGTAAAGTTGCTGAAAATAATATTCTGTATATCTATGTTCTGAACATTACCGATCACCCAATTACCATAAATAAAGGCGAAGAAATAGCCAAATTTTCATTCTTAACATCAGATCAAGCTGAAAAGTTGTTAGAAGTAGATCCTCAATTAATTAATGTGGCTAAAATGAGCGAAAATTATTTAACAGAAATAAATCAACTAATTCAAGTTACAGACACCCCAAAAAGAAAATCTCAGCCAGCGAAACCAGCGCCAGAATATGAAAAATTGTGGTTCCCAACGCCTGAAACGTGCCCAGATCCGACAAACTTGTCGCCCTTGCAGAGAGATATCTATGAGCAACTGCTAAAACTGCAAGGAATGGAGAAATTAGATCCAAAGGATAATCATCAGGATAAAATAACCTTTTTGAGCAAGTTTCCGTGGGAAAAATCAGCCCTCAATGATGAGCAAAAAGCAGTAGTAGGTGAACTACTAGTTGAATTCAGTGATATTTTTGCGAAACATAGATTTGACGTCGGATACAATACAGATTTGAAAATAAAGTTAACTCCAGAAAGAAGCATACCAATTTACGAACAAGGCCCTCCAACACCCGTCCATTTGAGAAATGAGCTACAAGTAGAGCTCGCATTAATGCATTATTACGGACTGATAACAACTTTGTCTCAATCAAGATATAGTAGTCCACTTTTCGCACAACGAAAGAATTCAGGAAGACTTAGACTATTAATTGACTTGAGAAAAGTAAACCACTTGTTGAAAAATGACTACGTGAATACGAATTTCCTGATTTCAAACATGAGTGACGCAATAAACTACTTTGCCGGGAAAAAATTGTTTACGAAACTTGACTGTTCTCAAGCATACCACTGTGTGCAAATGGCAGACGATGTATCAGTGCAACTGCTAGCATTTAACTTTGCTTCGAGAACCTATGCTTATAAATGTCTTGCACAAGGATTGAATAAGTCAGTAACAGGATTCAGTTCCTTTATTAGACATTACTTGGATCCATGTTTAGCATCAGGAAACTGTACCCAGTTTATGGATGATATTGGAAATGCAGTAACAAATTTTGAACAATTGGTACCCTCTTTACGAGAAATTTTTACGTGTATACGTCAATCTGGATTAAAATTGTCGCCCAAAAAGTGTGAAATAGCAACTGACACAATGAAATTCCTCGGAAATAACATCAGTGCAGAAGGAATATCACCAGAAAAATCAAAAATAACGAAATTTCTTGATAAATTTAAAATGCCGAAAACAACAAAGCAAGTAAAACGATTAATTGGCTTCACGCAATTCTTCCGTAATTACATACCTAATCTAGGTGAGAAATTAATGTCCTTTTACAAGCTCCTGAAGAAGGATGCAGTAATAGAAACCACGGAAGAACATGTAAAAGCATTAGAAGTAATAAAGAAGGATCTAATGGAAGCAACAAATGTAACATTGCGATTGCCAAAACCAGGGCTACAGTACGTAATTCTTTGTGACGCTAGTTACCACGGCGCAGGTTTTGTACTAATGGTGGAAGACTACGTAAACGAAACAGGAAAGAAAGAAAAGAAAACATACGCTCCCGTATCGTTTGGATCGCATTTGTTTAATGCTACGCAATTAAAGTTCTCAATTTATTACAAAGAGTTCCTAGCTTTGTACTACGCGCTGGACTACTTTTCGCACTACATTTGGGGATCAAGCAAACAAGTAATTATACTCACTGACAACAAAAGCCTCACACAATTCTTTCAGTCAAAAGTAATACCGCCATCACTTTGGAACTGTTTAGACAGAATACTTGCATTTAACATAGTAATTGCTCACATACCAGGACGCGCTAATTACGCAGCAGATTTCCTCTCCCGAATGGAGAATGATAAAACAGCAACCATGTCTTTGAAATTAACTGATAGAATTCCAGTCAGAGAAATAGAAATTGACACAGAGGCACAAAACCCAGATGTTGAACTAAATGTACTATTAGATGCAGAAATATCCAATGATGAAGTAAATGTAGAAGTATTAGATGCTCTCAAAAAATTGGGATATTATGAAGACTACAAAAAACGTCAAAGTAACTTACTAGTAACAGAAATTCAAGGGCTATTTAAATTAAAAAGAAAAACAGAAATAAATTCAATTGAGTACCCAAATCCATTAGATGAATTCCCAGATCTTACAGACAACTTAATTAGCCTCAATTTAGCAGATGAGCAGCAAAAAGACACAGACATTAGAACAGTAATAAGCTGGATACAACAAAATAATCAACAACCAGATTTAAAGTATGCCTCAACCAATTTAAAGAAGTATCACAAGCACTTAAACAGATTAATTCTTGAAGGGAATGTCTTATACCGGCATTTTTATGATGATACTGGAAAGGTACTTCATAAACAGTTCTGTGTACCTAAGCATTTGTGGAAAGAGACTATATATAGGCTCCATAATTCACAACCAGCAGGTCATTTAGGCATTAAAGCAACAATTCAGGAATTCAGAAAGCGATTCTATTACCCAGGCTTCACCGAACATTTCATAAATTTCGTCAAAAACTGCCTCACTTGTCTTCATCTTAACAGAGTACCAAAAAGCCATATTACACCAAAGTTACAACCAGTCAGTTCACTACAATCATATCCAGGAGATATGCTCCAAATTGATTTAGTAGGCCCCCTAAAGTCATCACAATATAAGTATGTTTTGAGTGCAATAGATGTCTTCACAAAGTACCTATTCGCAGTTCCATTAACAAATGGATACGCTGACACAGTAGCCCGAGAACTAGTAAAGGTGTTCTTCCAACACAGCTACATTCCTCAAACAATACTTAGTGACTTAGGAACTAACTTTACTTCTGAATTAATGTCAGAATTAGCAAGTTTACTAGAAGTAAAGTTAAAACGTGCCTCACTAAAGCACCCTCAGACTATTGGAGCAGTAGAACGATCTCACGGACCACTGAAGCGAATTCTGAAACTTAATACTGAGGAACAATGGAAAGACTGGCACAAATATGTTCCTCTTGCAACTTTTATTCATAATACTTCATATCATTCAGCGACAAATTGTTGTCCTTCAACTTTATTCCATGGCAGAGAACCCATAAAACCCCTTGACATACGGTTCTCCAGAAAAGTAATGGATGCGGTAGCAGTAAATTCTGATTTCGTTAATGAACTGCAAGACGCCATGATGCAAAAGTTCGGGGAAAACAAAGAAAAACTGACAACCGCATACTTGAAGTACAAAAAGTATTATGACCAAAAAGCATCAGCAAAACCCATTCCGGAAAAATCTTTCTGTTTACTTTTGAATCCTAAGTTATTAGAGCAATCGACAGTAATCGCTTCCCAAGTACAGAAATGGCTCCCGCTATATAAAGTGGAAAAAGCCCTTACCGATTCTAACTACATCATTCGAAAAGTAAATACGAATTACACCCAATGTGTTCATCGAATCAGATTGAAACCAATCCAACCAAGTGAAACTCCTGAAGACCTCGAAGTCATCAACCCAGTAAACTTTCAACCAGATCCATCTAGAAGACAACACATGGAGCCAGAGCTTTTTGATAAACACATTCCAGAACTGATAAGTGAACAAGAAAAGGAAACAAAACAAGCTACAAAAGAGAAACAAGATACAGTCAGAGTGACCATAAATGTTCCCCTAGGTGGACCATTAGCAGGACCAGCAGTAGCAGCACCTCCAGCAGCACCACCGGCCCAACCAAGGGTAGTAGCACCAGCAGTTAGACCACGAACTGCCCCAGTTAATCTTTCAGTATTTGATTCCTCAAGCTCAGATGAAGCAATTCCAAACTTATTTGATGAAAACAGCAGATCAGACGAAAATTTAGCTGACCTAAATCTGGACGCAGAGCAAATTGCCCGAATACCAGTTAACCCGTTAATTGCTGATGAAATCAGACAACAAGAACCAGAAGTTCGTGTCCCTCTAGTATCATCTTCATCAGATGATGAAAAGTCCCTACCAGATCAATGGCCTCGCCCGTCAATAGAACCATTCGATAGTGACTCGCCTCCAGAAACACGTGAAGAACAATTTGCGTTAACTGATAGAAAATTAAGAGCCCGACCTTATCATCCTAAACGACAACCAGAGAAAAGTGCTTTCAAATCACCAAAATACCAACAGAAGAAAAATATCCAAGGATTTAAAATAACTAGACAAATATGGTTACACGATGAAGATAGAAAAAACCCTTACCTAACCAACCAAGTTAGAAGATCAGGGAGCCCTAGACCAAAAAATGCACGAGACCGATTAGAACAAGAAGAAAAACGTGAAGCAATAAAAGCATCAGCACAAGCAGCACAACAGTCAAAAACACCAAGTAGAGAGACAAAACTAGATCAAGTTAGAGCAAGTATAGCAAAATATTCATGGAAAAAGCCCAGCAGTTCAGCAAACAGACCAGTAACCAGATCTCAAACAAAAAACTCTTCACCAGGCTCTTCAAATCAAAACTTAAATCACTTTAGTCAAGAAATAAATGCAACTTATCTAAGTTCACCAACGGATATCTTATACTCTCCACACTCTTTTGCACACTGTATATCAGCAGACCTTGCAATGGCAAAGGGATTAGCCCGACAAGTCAAAAGCTGGTACCCAGCAGCCCCAAGTGCAATTAGACTTAGATATCCACCTGATATTGGCTCAGTTTTAATCTACTTCGACCCCATTTCTGAACGTTATATCTTCAGTTTAGTTACCAAATTCAGATACTACCACAAACCCACTTACGAATCAGTTTTAGCAAGTCTCTATGAACTGAGAGAAATAGTAATAGATGCAGGAATTACACACTTAAGCCTTCCAAAACTCGCTAGTGGCTATGATAAATTGGATTTAAATATCATTTTTGAGCTTATATGTCAAGTCTTCGACCCTCTACCCATAACCATCTATATCCATTAGCACGTACAGACCCAGTACAGTCCAGTATTACCCTCCATTAGCCCCAAAAGCCCAACAAGCCTGAGCAACTTAGCCTTAAATCCCAAAAATTGCCAAAAACTCGAAAATTTTCGACCTCAAATTCTAGTTATTTTGATATATCTCAAGAATTACTTGTCCGAACCTGGATTAACCTATTGTTCTGAAAAGCCCTCATCCAGTAGAAGCGATTCCAGCCTTTATTGACCCCATTGACCCGTTCTAAGTACAAAAACTCAGTCTAAAATTGACCCTTCCGAAAATCCTAGGTTCAACTCAGAAAAACAGTCATAAAATTGTGAAAAATGCCCCAATCATTCCAAATTTTTGCGCTGCAGCACTTTTCAAGCCGAGAAACCGACCTGCAAACTTTGAAGCGATTTGGAGAACTTTAAAAATCGAGTGACGCTGGAGCCCTCAATTTTTGACACTTTTCGAATCCGCTCGAATTCAATGATAACTCCCACAAAAAACCCCCAATTGATCCATTTTATAGCCCTAGATCACTCTACTGCTCACGCTTGACACCCCAGTACCCAAAAATCCCGTCAAAAATCAATAAAAGTTGAGTTATGACAAAAATACTGAACCCTACCAAAGTGTGCTAAAATTGATTAAAATGTAGTGTAAATTATACCCCAAAAATATACCAAAAACTGTCCCAAATGCTTCCAGCAGCTACTCCCAGCTTCCACCCACATGGTACAACCTCAAACAACCGTTAAAACCCAATATTTCCAAATATATGTTGAAAAATGATGAAAAAACGAAAATTGCGCTTCTGCTTCAATTCACTGCTTCAAAAATTTTGTCATTTAATTTCCCACATGACCCGATTGAAGCCACCTATACCCCCTACAACCCTAGTGCAACCCCCCACTAGCCTCGTAGTTCCATAAAAACCAGTCCCAGCTCTTCCCAGTATCAACCCTGAAGACTTAAACCCAAATAAGCTCTCAAAACGCCACAATTTTGTCAGGAAAAATCCAGTTATTTCACACTAGAGTCAAAAATATTAACTTCTGACAAAAATTAACCATACCATCAGCACTCCCACATCTATATCTCTCAGAATATGCACTCCCAGCCCCCTAGTACCAATACAAGCTGAGAAAAGACTGCCAAAGTACCGAAAATCACAAAAAATCGAGTGTAATTTCAAGAAAAAGTGATCAAAAATGCATCCTTATACCCGAATATGCCCAATTTTATTGTAAATTTAGTTAGCCCTACTCATGAGCAGTCCAACCATAGCAATATCAAACATTTTGAGCAAGTTTTTCATAACCTCATAGCCAATAACCTATCCCATATCTGAGCCTTTTCAAAAAACCCAGGTTCACTGCAGCAAAAACGTTATAACTCGCGAAAAAATCGTTGAAACTGCCCAAATTTTTGCGCTGCAGGGTTTTTTGAGCCGATAAAGCGATTCACCAATTTTGAGCTCAATCGGAGCATTTTAAAAATTGAGTGACGCTGGGCCCCTCAATTTTGGAGACTTTTTGAAAATTCACGCACATGTTCATAAAATCCAAAATATTGATTGAACATCCAATATTATTAGCTTAAAACATCCGCATGCTCAAGCTCTACACGTCCATATTAAAAATATTGAAAATTGTTAAGTAAAATGTTGAAATAATAGCAAAACACTGAAGCTTACCAAACTCTTCTCAAATTCGTCAAAACAGAGCCAAATTTAGAACATAAAAATAGTATCAAATAGCCGAATTATGAGCCCATATCCAATATTCAGTCTCCCTAGTAGTTGTCTAAGCCTAATAAATCCATACAATCGTATAGAAATTCATAAATGTTGAAAAAAGGGAAAAAATCGAAAATTGCACATATTTCACAAAATTTGTTCGGAATTTCTAAAGTGAAAAACTCAATATATTATAGTCAAATAATGCATTAAACCACACCAATAGCTGCCACCAACATAGTACTCAATATTATGACCCACAATCACCGCCAGAAATCAATCATCTTCAACCCATGTCAACTTATGCACAAAACATGACGCATCACAAGTAAAAATTCAGTAAATTTCACAGAAAATCTGACATATAACCTAAGTTAATCTACTCCAAACCTATCAAAATGCTACTTCTGATAGCCACAGATATCAGTAACAACAGTTAGCACCTGATTTAGGCCACTAGAGAATCACCAGACTGACACATGTCTCGAAGAAGCTCAATTAGTGGAAAAATCATGCCTGAAAAATAGCATTTTGGACGTAAAAATCGATGTTCTGACCCGATAAATAGCTTAAAACCATATAATTCCGTAATCTACATTAGTACCAAGCACAGACAGTACCATTGTGACCATCCAATACCGATAATGTATGAACAGTGACGACTTATTCAGACCGAAATTTCATGATCCAAAAATAGCCAGGTTCAGATCACGAAAACAATCATAACTTTGCGAAAAATGCTTAAATTGCGCCAAATTTTTGCGCTGCAGGGTTCTTTGAGCCACTGAAGCGACCTGCTAATTTTGAGCCCGATTGGAGAACTTTAAAAATCGAGTGACGCTGGAGCCCTCAATTTTTGACACTTTTCGAATCCGCTCGAATTCAATGATAACTCCCACAAAAAACCCCCAATTGATCCATTTTATAGCCCCAGATCACTCTACTGCTCACGCTTGACACCCCAGTACCCAAAAATCCCGTCAAAAATCAATAAAAGTTGAGTTATGACAAAAATACTGAACCCTACCAAAGTGTGCTAAAATTGATTAAAATGTAGTGTAAATTATACCCCAAAAATATACCAAAAACTGTCCCAAATGCTTCCAGCAGCTACTCCCAGCTTCCACCCACATGGTACAACCTCAAACAACCGTTAAAACCCAATATTTCCAAGTATATGTTGAAAAATGATGAAAAAACGAAAATTGCGCTTCTGCTTCAATTCACTGCTTCAAAAATTTTGTCATTTAATTTCCCACATGACCCGATTGAAGCCACCTATACCCCCTACAACCCTAGTGCAACCCCCCACTAGCCTCGTAGTTCCATAAAAACCAGTCCCAGCTCTTCCCAGTATCAACCCTGAAGACTTAAACCCAAATAAGCTCTCAAAACGCCACAATTTTGTCAGGAAAAATCCAGTTATTTCACACTAGAGTCAAAAATATTAACTTCTGACAAAAATTAACCATACCATCAGCACTCCCACATCTATATCTCTCAGAATATGCACTCCCAGCCCCCTAGTACCAATACAAGCTGAGAAAAGACTGCCAAAGTACCGAAAATCACAAAAAATCGAGTGTAATTTCAAGAAAAAGTGATCAAAAATGCATCCTAATACCCGAATATGCCCAATTTTATTGTAAATTTAGTTAGCCCTACTCATGAGCAGTCCAACCATAGCAATATCAAACATTTTGAGCAAGTTTTTCATAACCTCATAGCCAATAACCTATCCCATATCTGAGCCTTTTCAAAAAACCCAGGTTCACTGCAGCAGAAACGTTATAACTCGCGAAAAAATCGTTGAAACTGCCCAAATTTTTGCGCTGCAGGGTTTTTTGAGCCGATAAAGCGATTCACCAATTTTGAGCTCAATCGGAGCATTTTAAAAATTGAGTGACGCTGGGCCCCTCAATTTTGGAGACTTTTTGAAAATTCACGCACATGTTCATAAAATCCAAAATATTGATTGAACATCCAATATTATTAGCTTAAAACATCCGCATGCTCAAGCTCTACACGTCCATATTAAAAATATTGAAAATTGTTAAGTAAAATGTTGAAATAATAGCAAAACACTGAAGCTTACCAAACTCTTCTCAAATTCGTCAAAACAGAGCCAAATTTAGAACATAAAAATAGTATCAAATAGCCGAATTATGAGCCCATATCCAATATTCAGTCTCCCTAGTAGTTGTCTAAGCCTAATAAATCCATACAATCGTATAGAAATTCATAAATGTTGAAAAAAGGGAAAAAATCGAAAATTGCACATATTTCACAAAATTTGTTCGGAATTTCTAAAGTGAAAAACTCAATATATTATAGTCAAATAATGCATTAAACCACACCAATAGCTGCCACCAACATAGTACTCAATATTATGACCCACAATCACCGCCAGAAATCAATCGTCTTCAACCCATGTCAACTTATGCACAAAACATGACGCATCACAAGTAAAAATTCAGTAAATTTCACAGAAAATCTGACATATAACCTAAGTTAATCTACTCCAAACCTATCAAAATGCTACTTCTGATAGCCACAGATATCAGTAACAACAGTTAGCACCTGATTTAGGCCACTAGAGAATCACCAGACTGACACATGTCTCGAAGAAGCTCAATTAGTGGAAAAATCATGCCTGAAAAATAGCATTTTGGACGTAAAAATCGATGTTCTGACCCGATAAATAGCTTAAAACCATATAATTCCGTAATCTACATTAGTACCAAGCACAGACAGTACCATTGTGACCATCCAATACCGATAATGTATGAACAGTGACGACTTATTCAGACCGAAATTTCATGATCCAAAAATAGCCAGGTTCAGATCACGAAAACAATCATAACTTTGCGAAAAATGCTTAAATTGCGCCAAATTTTTGCGCTGCAGGGTTCTTTGAGCCACTGAAGCGACCTGCTAATTTTGAGCCCGATTGGAGAACTTTAAAAATCGAGTGACGCTGGAGCCCTCAATTTTTGACACTTTTCGAATCCGCTCGAATTCAATGATAACTCCCACAAAAAAACCCCAATTGATCCATTTTATAGCCCCAGATCACTCTACTGCTCACGCTTGACACCCCAGTACCCAAAAATCCCGTCAAAAATCAATAAAAGTTGAGTTATGACAAAAATACTGAACCCTACCAAAGTGTGCTAAAATTGATTAAAATGTAGTGTAAATTATACCCCAAAAATAAACCAAAAACTGTCCCAAATGCTTCCAGCAGCTACTCCCAGCTTCCACCTTCATGGTACAACCTCAAACAATTGTTAAAACCCAATATTTCCAAGTATATGTTGAAAAATGATGAAAAAACGAAAATTGCGCTTCAGCTTCAATTCACTGCTTCAAAAATTTTGTCATTTAATTTCCCACATGACCCGATTGAAGCCACCTATACCCCCTACAACCCTAGTTCAACCCGCCATAAGCCTCGTTGTTCCATAAAAACCAGTCCCAGCTCTTCCCAGTATCAACCCTGAAGACTTAAACCCAAATAAGCTCTCAAAACGCCACAATTTTGTCAGGAAAAATCCAGTTATTTCACACTAGAGTCAAAAATATTATTTTCTGACAAAAATTAACTATACCATCAGCACTCCCACATCTATATCTCTCAGAATATGCACTCCCAGCCCCCTAGTGCCAATACAAGCTGAGAAAAGACTGCCAAAGTACCGAAAATCACAAAAAATCGAGTGTAATTTCAAAAAAAAGTGATCAAAAATGCATCCTAATACCCGAATATGCCCAATTTTATTGTAAATTCAGTTAGCCCTACTCATGAGCAGTCCAACCATAGCAATATCAATCATTTTGAGCAAGTTTTTCATAACCTCATAGCCAATAACCTATCCCCTATCTGAGCCTTTTCAAAAAACCCAGGTTCACTGCAGCAAAAACGTTATAACTCGCGAAAAAATAGTTGAAACTGCCCAAATTTTTGCGCTGCAGGGTTTTTTGAGCCGATAAAGCGATTCACGAATTTTGAGCTCAATCGGAGCATTTTAAAAATTGAGTGACGCTGGGCCCCTCAATTTTGGAGACTTTTTGAAAATTCACGCACATGTTCATAAAATCGAAAATATTGATTGAACATCCAATATTATTAGCTTAAAACATCCGCATGCTTAAGCTCTACACGTCCATATTAAAAATATTGAAAATTGTTAAGTAAAAAGTTGAAATAATAGCAAAATACTGAAGCTTACCAAACTCTTCTCAAATTCGTCAAAACAGAGCCAAATTTAGAACATAAAAATAGTATCAAATAGCCGAATTATGAGCCCATATCCAATATTCAGTCTCCCTAGTAGTTGTCTAAGCCTAATAAATCCATACAATCGCATAGAAATTCATAAATGTTGAAAAAAGTGAAAAAATCGAAAATTGCACATATTTCACAAAATTTGTTCCGAAATTCTAAAGTGAAAAACTTAATATATTATAGTCAAATAATGCATTAAACCACACCAATAGCTGCCACCAACATAGTACTCACTATTATGACCCACAATCACCGCCAAAAATCAATCATCTTCAACCCATGTCAACTTATGCACAAAACATGACGCATCACAAGTAAAAATTCAGTAAATTTCACAGAAAATCTGACATAAAACCTAAGTTAATCTACTCCAAACCTATCAAAATGCTACTTCTGATAGCCACAGATATCAGTAACAACAGTTAGCACCTGATTTAGGCCACTAGAGAATCACCAGACTGACACATGTCTCGAAGAAGCTCAATTAGTGGAAAAATCATGCCTGAAAAATAGCATTTTGGACGTAAAAATCGATGTTCTGACCCGATAAATAGCTTAAAACCATATAATTCCGTAATCTACATTAGTACCAAGCACAGACAGTACCATTGTGACCATCCAATACCGATAATGTATGAACAGTGACGACTTATTCAGACCGAAATTTCATGATCCAAAAATAGCCAGGTTCAGATCACGAAAACAATCATAACTTTGCGAAAAATGCTTAAATTGCGCCAAATGTTTGCGCTGCAGGGTTTTTTGAGCCACTGAAGCGACCTGCCAATTTTGAGCCCGATTGGAGCAATTTAAAAATTGAGTGACGCTGGAGCCCTCAATTTTTCGCATTTTTCGTTTTTTCAGAGATCAGTAAAAAAATTGACCAAAAAATGTCCAAAAACCAGAATTTATTGCATAGTTATTCCCCACCGATGTCTATTGAGTGGGCCAAGCCAAAAAATTTGCCCAAAGTTCAATAAAAATTGAAAAATTCACTTATTTACCACACCAGCCCTGATGCGGAAAAATCAGCAAAATTACGAAAAAATTACATGTGAAAATTAGTACCAAATACTCTTCCAAACCAGTTCAAATTACACACAAGCGCTGCTAACAACCAGATTAAGTATATAGAACCATTAGAACCAGTCTATGATCAATAATTGACAAGTAAATTAAAGTTAATGCCCAAAAATCAAAAAAGTCGTTATGTCACCAAAATTTCACTTTCACAAATATGTCATTATAAAGTCACACACTGCAATTAAAATGTTACCACACGTTCACACACTCAACAGCTGCTAGTCCCAACAGTAAAAACCAATTAACAAAGCTACAATTGACATATAATAAGTAAAAACTCACCTATAGATGAAACTAAACTACATGATGAATATAATTGCACCGACACTAGTCAATTCTCATCGGCGCTCTCCTCAGCTACGGTACCACCACCACTAGTACACTGACCGGACTGACCCCTTGTCCTAGTAGAACGAGTCACGAACCGCTCAGCATCGTCCAACCTGTTTAAATGTCATTATAATAAAGAAAAAGCCTCAAAATTATATGAAACGCACGATAAATATTCACAAAAACAGTTAAATACTCACTTTGGAAAGTCTACGATTGGCTCACAATGGTACCGATACTCATTGTCGATGAATTTCCCAATGCACTGGATCAGTACAGCAGGAGCGGTGGTTTTAGCATTGATAGAATGCCTGTAACACACCCAACCGCCCCCCATTTCCTCAGTATACTGCCAATAAATGTTGACGTTGCACCCGAGGAAATTTGCCATACCGACAAACTAAACATCAAAACATTAAAAAGAGTACCTACCTACACATGCACATATCAGAATTAACAGTAATTACAATAAAACTTTACCCAGAACTCGGCCAACGACCCATTATCTTCACTCTCAGCAATCTCATACTCCGACACAAAGTAACCTAACTGGTCTTTTACAAGCTCAGAGAACCCAGGCGAACGCATCTTGGCCACAATAGCCAAGCGTAGAGCGCGAACATTTGGCTTGGGAACCTTCTTGTCTGCAACAAACAAAACAAATGTGAATTAAAGTAATAAAACTTAGTGAAAATTGCGACAAAACACAACAAATACCTGACTTCCGACCAGTTAAAGTGTAGTACAGAGCACTGAGAGCACACAGACCACCAACTTCGGCCCTCACACCAGTCGCACCAAGCAACTTTGGAGTTTTAAATGACACTATGTCCACATGCTCAGCATAAATGTCATTGTAAAACTCGTACCCCAATTCGGCACACACGTTTGCGCGCAGATTTGCACGGAAAAAAGTGCAATGCACCTCTTTGCCGTGCATCTTCTTCACAAAACATGGCACACACTCACGACTAGCTCTAAACAATAAGCATACACCACTCCACAATTAATAATACATGTAACAAACTAAAGCAAAACAAATAAAAAATATCAATAAATATTATAAATATATGCAATTACCTCTCAACAGCGGCCTGCAATCCCCCCATCGACCGTGGAAAGAAGAACCCAGCAGCTTTCAGGCGATCGACTTGTGACCTCACACGAGTATTGTGCTTTGCAGAAGCACTAAACCCGACATGAAGCGAAGCCAACTCCTGAGACACCATCTGCTGAGTTGGAATTTCCTTCTCCTGAACTTGCATCTCGCTGCCCACCTTCACTTCCACTTTGTACATCAACACCTCCCGATTTACGGCCAATTCTGATGTTCCCACGTTCTTTGTCCCCAGTACCATATGTTCTGCTTTGTCCCGATAAGCTCGTCGCTCCTCAGATGACCGAACAAATGATGGATACATCCATTCAGACTGAGACAACGACTTGCTTCGCAAGAAAATCAGAAAATCCTCATACTGGGCAACATCCATGATTCACAATAACTATCTGAAAGTTTCAAAATTGAGTCAAACTAGTTATTAAGCAAGAAGAAAGTTAACGTGTTAAGCCAAAAATGAACAATCACAGGAATGAAAACACACAAACAGAACAAATTATGCAATAAACGCCAAGGACGTTTAAATACCATGCTATAATGACTGCTACTAGTTAAATAACACATGCCGCATAACACATAACAACGCTCTGAACATACAATTACACCCTTCACTAGCATTTACTTATTAACTACGCCTCTCTAGTTCTTCCTTTTGTCCCCTACTTATATCCTCAACCCCCCCCACAAAACAAGTCTTGATATATTAATTACTACCATATTACTAGCACCATGTACGAAATATATTAGTAGCACCAGTCAATATTACATGTAAAACTACAATATTACAGTCAGTCCCAATAGTCCTTACACAGTCATATTAATATTAATATTACACAATATTACAGCTATTAATATAGTTAAATAAAATAAAAACAAATAATAAGTCACACTGAATCTTCCTCGACAGCCTCCCCTGATCTTCCCACTTCCCTCCTCCTCCTCCTTCGATTCGCCCACACTCCCAACAACCCAGATACTAATGATAATAATAAAAAGAATACTAATATAATAATAATCCACCACTCAGTCCCACCACCACTCCCATTATCAATAACTATATCATCTACTGCTGTCATATTGCACTTTGGATGTTTCAATCTCGACCAGTGAACAGCGTTCCTTCCGACAAACCTGGTCCCATTTGTGCAACATCCAATAATTAAAGAAGAAACAGTGATATTAAAGCACATGGTGCAATATTGTGGGCAAAATAATCTGAAAAACTCGAAAAAACATGTAAAGACTGCATAATTCGACCCCCCCAACCACTACCCCCATCATCACACCCCCATCATTCAATCAAATAACCACACGTCAACATGTTTAAACACCATATTCAGTAGTAATATCAATAAATACACACATCAGCATACATCACCTAAAAGAAAAGTACACCTGAAATAAATAAACATCACATAAACAAGTGCCATATTGAGAAAACTAGATCTAGAAGCCCGAGTAAAGTAACGGGCAAATAAACACCGGAAGACCAAATAGAGCCAGTTGAAACACTCAGAAGAACCACATCAGTAGAAGATTATCCTGAAACATAGTCGATATTATTGAAATATGAAAATGTTACTCACAATTGTGTTGAATCTCTTACTTTTCGGCCCCACTTTTGAAACCCCGATTAATACAGAAGCAGCTCTGGATAAAGGCATCATCTTCCATAAAGAAGGAAAGATTCTGATTACCGAAAAGTTCATAAATGTGGAATTTTTAGTACCGTTTCCTCGCTATAATTTCACTATCAGACAGCAAGTAGAGACTCTACTTAATGAACTCTCAAAAAAGTGGATCACGCAATCGGAATTTTGCAACCTTACCCGTAGCACTACTTAACGGAACTAAACAGCTGCCTTCAATGTTGATTGGCTTTACACAAAAATACTCAATGAAACCATAGAAGCCGAAATTGAAGTTCATAAATTACGCAACGAGACTGAAAAACTCCTTACCAGAGTCGAAGAAGACCCTCACAATCGACAAAAACGAGCCGCCCCGCTTGCAATTGCAGCCGCAGTCGCTGGAATTGGACTTTTCGGTCCAGGAATAGCAATGAGTAGCGGAGGATGCGGTGGAATTACAGGAATTTTCGGATCTTGTCAGCGAACGTCCCAAAATGCTGAGAACATCGACAGATTAGCCAACAGTTTCAACAGCCTCAATGACTATGTAATGGAAATCGGAGCACAAACCGATGAGAAATTCTTCCTCGTTGCTGACGACCTTGCAAAGGTTTACAAAGTTCAAAACGAAATGCAAGAAAACCAGAACAGAAACTGGAAACTAGTAGAGGAACAGTTCGCAATTATAGATCACAATCTGAACGCACTAGCAACCTGCATGGAAATCCAATTATCACAGCAACAATTGAATTTTAACTTTGATACAGCAGCTTCATTACTTCTCACTCTTTATGCAGATATTAAAAGTTACAGAGCAGCCTTATATTCTTTTCGCATTAATGTTATAAATGCTATTCCTACTTTGCTTGACAAACGTCTTCCAATCTCCTTAGTGCCTCGTAAATCTTTGATAAAGATCCTTGATTTTAGTACCTGATAGCCAAAAGAACGCCCCAGATCGTCTAACTTTGGCAATACCCATGACTGACATACTTTCGTACTACGATGCGAAATTAGTACAAGAGATTTCGACAGTTGAAGACGGACTTTTACTGACACTAGCCATTCCCCTAGCCTCTAGCCAGACAGTGTTCGAAGTTTATCGTGCAATAGTAATCCCTATGCCTCAGAAGGACTCCGTAGACGCCTTAAGATATGTAATAGAGGGAGAGTACTTAGCAATCTCCGAAGGACAGATGGAAACCACAGTACTGACGAAAGCTCAGTATGACAACTGTCTTGGATCGCCACGATACCGAATCTGTCATGAGACAATGGAAACCCACCTCGTGGATTCTCCTCGTGTCTAGCAACCCTCAAGTTTCACCACACAATATCAGCATTGAAAGTATGTGATACAGAGAAGGTTGTGTTACCCAACCTAGAGCGAGCACAGAACCTTGGATACGGAATTTGGCTCCTCACATCAGCTTCAAGTGATTATACCCTTAGTGAGATCGGTACGGACGAAAATGGCCGACACATCAATGTTCCTCACAAAGGTTGTAACATCTGTTTAATCACATTAAAATGTGGACATACAATGTTCAGTGACAACATTAAGATTCGAGCTGATTTACAAAGTTGTCAGTACCTTCCAGCAACCAGAATTAATGTTAAATTACCAGATCCACTTGCCCATTTAATTGATTCAGTGCCTAACATACATGAACTTCCGAAATATGACTCTCCCACGGAAGCAAATCTCGATTTATTGAAGAAAGTAAAAACGGAATTTATTTACTCGAACAGAAAATTATCAACAGAGTCACTAGATGCCATAGCAAAGCCAATTACCACTGAAATGAAGACATTCAAGCCAGCACTAATTGATAAACTTGAATCTTACGTACCGATCAAACTTTCCCTTTCATTAACCATTATTGTCTTTATCGGAAATTTAGCTTTACATATTCTCTTCATGTTCTTATACCATAAAGTAGCCTTTGTACGACGAATGGTACCAAATTTCATGAAGCTTAACGGAACCAATGTACCGCTAAACCCAGTAGTTTCCGTGCCCAAACATCTAAAAGCAGATGTAGTCACAATTCTTGCCAAACAACTCAGGCAACCGCCAACAGTCATCTCTCCCGAAGAACTTGGAACCCTCAAACGAAAACGACGAAATTCCATGCCTGCAACTTCTACCATATCACTCAACACCATGGACCGATTTAACACAGACGACGAACTGGACCATCAAGCTCAATCCCGAGAGGAGAGTATGCTTTAAGTTCTTGATAGTCTTATTAAGTTTGACAAGTATTATTCCTCTCACACATTAAGCATCTCTTCATTCATTAAGTTTAATTAATCAGTGCTTCATAAGTTCAAACTAGTACCTCAATTCACAACCTAACCCAGTGCTTTAAACCATCCCTCCAGTTTAACCATATGTGTCTCCTCCTCAAAAGTTTAGAGCCATTATTCACAGAAATAACCATGATTATTCCCAGTGCTAATTCCCGCAGTTCCTTTAATCGTCACTTTATCTTATGTCTTCACTCTTTCTTCTGAATTAGCGCACTTTACCTTCTTTAATGTTTCTTTAACGCCCTTTATCTTGTCTTAATTTTCTTCCTCTTAACTTTATCTTAACTTAAACTTCATTTCTCTTAACTTCTTTAATTGTCTTTAACTTAAATGCTTTCGTTCTTAAACACTTTTCTAAGAAAACAGAAATTGGGTGGCTCCAACAAAAATATGTTTATATCCTCATACTCGTGCAGATTATTTGTTTATAGAAAAATTGTAAAACCCCAGTTCTTTCACTAAAATTTTCATGGAAAATTTTCATAAAGTCCGGTAGTGTCACGCCCCTATTTCGTTCCTTATAGTTTCGTGATGATATTCCTTAAATATCCATAAATAAGTGCTATAAATTAGTTCATATTTAGTTAGTTTCAAGGCCATATATAGCCAGTATTTCCATCTAGGCCTGTAACCTCTAATTTGTTTATGTTTATGAGAAACAACCGCAGATTGACAGTTTTACTAGCAAACACTTCAAGTGCCTAAAAGCCTCAATATTTACTTTTTTGAGTTTTTTGATGATAAATTCACATAATCAGTAAATAACTTCATGAGAGATTATGTACTTGGTGAAGTAATTATTCTGATAAAGTAGGTGCTAATACGGAATTGTATATGTACTGAACAAACACCAAGAGACGTACAAAAGCCGGAAATTGTCCAACTTGTAGATCAGTAAATATTTACGAAGGACCAATACAACTCAAGGCACAGCCCTGCGGAACTTACGATCACCAGAACACCGGAGAACCAGCCTAAAAATCAGTTGCCTATCATCTTATAAAAATTGATAAACTTGAGAAACTTCTAGTTAAAATTATTAAATAATTCTTGCTAAAATTAATTAAAGATTGAACTGGAAATTCTCTTGAAAACCTCCAAGTTTGGTAAACTTAGTTACAGAAGAAATAGCGACTAAAATTAACACTAAAATGCAAGGCAAACTAGTGGATATATCACGCATCTGAACCGCTCAATAAAAGGCTATTACTAGCTAATTTTATTCAAAATATATCTGCTAAAAATCGCACTGTGAAACACCAAAATAAGTCCTTGTAAAATGCCAATTATTCAAGTTAATTACTTCTAACATAAACCTCAATAACACCACGAGGAACACTATTTAAAATCAGTGCGTAACACCATATGTCAATTTTTGTATTCTGTAATTACTACAATATGCGCCATATCACGTTATAAGTGTATTTTGGTACATCGGTCACGACTGTTATGTAAAAAAAATATGTGACTATTAAGTAAACGTTAACGTAACAATGTAATTCTTTGTCAACTTCAGTTTCAGAAGTTTTGTTTCGTAACCGACCACAAAACTAAATTGTACGCATCTATTATAGATTCGGCTAAAAGGCTGTCATATGACAGCAGAACGCACATCAATTTGATATGAAATTTTATGGCCACTTTTGGGACGTGACTTCTACTTTCAAAATTCTGGCCAGCTTCATCAAATGTTTTCCACATTGTCGTACGCGTATGAGTTTGGATTAAAAACGGGTTTTCACCCGGCGAAAACTATTTACAAATATGTAGCAGATAGTAAGACCGACAAAAGAGCAGAAGCAGTTTAACTGCTGTTTGGATCAAAACTTGTTTAGTAACATAATGAACTAGGAAAAATAAACTCTGGCACACTATATGACAAAAAAGAACAATTTATTCACTTTGCAAAATGGTGTTATCAATTTTTTGCTCAGGAATTGCGACGACGTGAAAGGAATGATATAACGGAGGTCACAAGAAAAATAACAGATAACAAGTCAAAGAAAAGCAACACATAGTTAACATAGATCATTTCATAGATCATTTCTGAGATGAGATTTTTTTTGTAATGCGAGTGGCAACAAAACAGATTTTAAAAACGAATTTAAACTGGTTATCATAAGTATTAAAATAAGGTTTTGAAATTTTTTTAAAAGAACTGTACTTGTTATCAGAGCGAAGAAATTGGAATTTTTAAAAGAGTTTAAAAAATTTTGTGCTCTACAATTTGCTTGGATTTTCTGCTTCGATGACAGTTTTAATTGGTTTATCAAATTAAGGTGGGGGGGGGGGGTCAGTTTGCATTACTGACCCACTTTTTATTTAGCACGGACTGCCGCCCTTACAATTTTTACTTCTGTTAGATTTCGCTTTACAAATTGTTGCATTACGCGAACAACCTTCGTAGCAACCACGTTCTGTGATATCTCGATGCGTACATATAATTGAGGTGTCGCATTCTCAAAGTTATCAGTGATTCATAATTTTCTATTTTTATAGCAGGAAGCAGATTTGAGCCCACGAGGCTATTGAAATCTCGGATTTTTTGAGCTCGGGTGGTTTACAATTGAACGCTGAGTTTTTTATAAGCAAAATGTTTGGGTTTTAACTGAATGACAGTTCTGATACTTTGGTACGACTATTTTTCTGTGTGTGTCATCTATAGTGTAGTCGTCACTATCTTTATTGGTTTTGTTGGCGCGCGCATTCGCAGCGCTCTCCAAATGTTGCTTTTCTTATATCAACCGCAAATTTTGCTGTAAGCTGCGGTACGGTGTTTAATTTTTCAAGCTTTATTTTTGCGTTGCATATATCTCGGGTCTTCGGCTGTTTTGTCCATTACTTAACAAATTTAACAAATATTAACAAATTTACATAAAAACAGAAATTTTAATTTTTAGTCATCGGGTATTCATGAAAAAGTTTTAGTCATAAATTTTTCATTTCTGACAAAGTTTTAGTTTTACCAATATATTATAAAATTTTTGATTTACGAAGTCATTGTTCGATTATATAAAAGTTCCGAGATTAAAACTGTCTGTCCACCCAGGTCAATAAAAAATCTCAACATGAAAAGTATGAAGTAATACATGCTTTTATTTTGAATTACTTTACTAAACATTATCACTAGTTTTGAAAGCTAATTTATCAAATACATAATTAGAATTCAATAAAAACAACAGTTTGTTTTCCTCAAAGCTGTATAAATTATATTTCAAAATGGCTGATCGTTTCTTAAAGCTCTAAATTTCCCTTTTTCTTGTACGATCGCTCCAATTTCCTCAAAATCCAATTCCTCATCGGAATAATTTTCGTGAAATAGTTTGGCTTCGTGCAACGGACTTCTGGGGTGCTAGTCCAGCGGGTAGCGACCCCGTACAGGCAGTCTGGCTCGGAACTTCCGCAACGCGTAACGTACAGAGGGCTGCCTTGATCGCCAAAACATATTGAGCTGCCTGTAATTACCGGCTTCAGACAAACCTCCCCGCGCTGGCAGTTAGAGTAGGAGAGACTTGAAAAGTGCATCTCTTGTAGCATTTTTGGGTAGCGATCTCGGCGGATTTGGTTTTGGGTGTCATTCCATCCAAGACCGCAAGTGGTGATTAAAAGGTCAGCTCTTCTATCAATTTTTTTTGTCACATAGAGGGATGCCGTACAATTTCTTTCTGGTATAAAGAGTTTGTTTACTTTGCAACAAAGCAACATTTGCTATCCTTGTTATAAACCTAAAACGCATACAACTTTACCCAATTGGTATATAAATTAAGTTATGATTTTTGTTCATTTTTAGCTTGAAAAATCGTCGGTTTTATTCGTTAATTCTCGTTTGAACGGTTTTAGAAGATTTCGACCGCAGGTGTTGTGGTGCCCATAAGACCTCAAAACAAAAAGTCACATCTTTTCCTGCAAAATTGCATGGGGGAAATAACGGAAAGATCCAAAATTTCCAGCTATCCAATTATCAACAGGCAACAACAAGTGCGCACGATCAAGGCAACAACAAAAAGTGCGCTCGAAATGGCCTCCGATCAGACTCAAGCGCAGTCAAAATTGTCTCCAATCAGACTCAAGTGCGCTTGAAATCTCTTCTGATGAAACTCAAGTGCCCTAGAATTAGTTTGATCAGAGAATAGTTTTTAACAAGAACAAATCAATCTCAAAATGTCACTACAATATTCTCGTTTCACAGAAACTAATGTTTTCAGTAAATTGTCCAACTACGAAAAAACCAATCCTATGAGTATCCTTATTGACAATATAACCCAAGTGTTGAGCAATAGCTTATGTAGTGAACCATTAGTGCATATTTTGGATTAAAGGGATGAATTTAGACAGCTATCAATAAAAAAAGTCTTGATATGCGGATAATCAAAATTTCTTTTAAAGGGAAACGAGCTGGAGGTATATCAGCTGGCCCCCTGTTTCTCATCAAAGCCATCAGACTCTAGAAGAACTTCTGATCATAAGGCTGCCCAAGTTGAAGTCCCAGACGGAAGCGACCTTTGATCTGACCATTTAGACCAAAGTGACCTCTGATCGGACCAACCCAAACCAAAGTACCTCTGATTACCGAGGTTGAGGTCCAGACCAAAATGGCTTCTGATCAGACCGTCCCAGACAAAAACAACCTCTGATCAGAACGACTCGGACTGAAGTGTCCTCTGATCAGACTATTGTGCGCTCCAAAGCCATGCCCAGATCAGACTAGTGTGCGCTCGATTTGCGCTCGAACTAGCGCTGATCAGACTGAAGTGCGCTCGAAAATGCCTATGATCAGACTAAAGTGCGCTCGAAATCACCTCTGATCAGACAAAAGAGCGCTCGAAGTTGCTTCTGTTTAGACCGAAGTGCGTTTGAAATAGTCTGATCAGAGAATGATTTCGAACATTAACAAATCTCTCAATATCGTTATAATATAATCATTTCATGAGAATCGATGTTATCTCTCTTATAATCAACTAACGAAAAACCAATCCTAAAATTATTGCTAATGAAATTAAAACCAAAAAAAATTGCTCAGAAAAATTTATTGAGTATGCAATTTATTAAAGCTTTTAACTGAATAAATGAACTGGCAGTTACTATCACCTGGACCCCTTGGTTCTGATCAAACCCATCAGATTTTCAGATGGAGTTCTGATCAGAATGCTGTTTTATTGTTGACTCTTACGAGAGACAAAAATTGTCAGTAAAAAACAAAAAAAACGAAAAAAAATTCGCTCGACTTGGTCTCTGGTCAGACTAGTGTGCGCTCGAATTGGCCTATGATCAGACTAGTGTGCGGTTGAAACTGCCTATGATCAGACGGTCCCAGACCAAAGTGACCTCTGATCAGACGGTCCCAGACCAAAGTGGCCTCTGACCAGGCAAGTTCCAGACCAGTGTCCAGACAAAAGTGCGCTCGAAGCCTTTTCCAGACCATGTAATTCTGATGGTCTGATCAGAGCTCAATTCGGTCTGGCCACCTCGACCTGGGTAGTCTAAAGAGCGCTCAAAGCACCGTGTGCACTCGGAGTGCGCTCGGAGTTTTCTCTGATCGGATCTTTCTAGACGGATGCTGCTTTGTTGCCTCTTGTCAGAGGCAACATCGATCGAAACGGTTTCCGATCTTAAGACAACTTGCAGACTGTTGTTCAGACTAAATTGCGTTTGAAGACTTTTCCAGACCATGGAATTCGAGCGCACAATTCACAGGTGTGCGTTCGATG
>NW_027453707.1:0-23101 GCF_964194025.1 Convolutriloba macropyga | reverse complement strand
TTGTAAAACTCAAATAAATTATATTATCAAAGTATCAATTCAAAAGCATACATGAAATTCAGCTTTTTCTGAGTGTAAAAAGAGAATATTACAAATTAAACAGTCAATTAGTCACCTCAGGAAATAATAGTTTTTGGATCTGAAATTATACCGGAAATACAAACAGATAATCAGTCAAACAAATAACTTCTCAGCCTGTTATTTTAGTTACTATACAACTCAGCAGCTCGTCTCAATTTGCACGATGGAGGACACATGTTGTCTTCGTTTTCATCACCATCTGAATTTTTACTTTCCACTCTTTCAGGGTTATTGACAGCAGGAGCCCTTCTCTTGACAATTTTTTGTGTACAAGACGCTGGTTGCTCAGATTTGAGGAGAGTTTTTTCAGATATTTTTTTCACTTGCTTCATTAGATAAAATATGATCTTGGTAATCTGTATAATCATTGAGTACAGTACTAAGGATGGTTTCTGGCAGACTTGATTGAAGTATTTCCAACACTCGATGCTCCCTGTACTTCTTTCAATGCATCTTGTCCAGTGTCTGTAGAAAAACACGCAAAATGGACTGCCTGGTCAGATTTTTTTGTTGTCTAACTTGGGATCAAGTGCGTTCTCTTCTTCTATAATTGCGATAATACTCCCTGTCAATGACCCATTTTCCCACTCGTCACAATCCCGATCAGGTTTCTGCTCCTGTATATTGTCATACTCGTCAGACACACACCAGAGAAATTTAAGTTCTCTCTCCTCCTCAAAAAATCCTAATTGATTTTCATACATTGGTCTATAGGACAACTCATAATCACAAAATTGTGATTGATCTGCTCAGTTCCATGTTGTCTGAGACTTGTAAAGTTTTGTTTTCGATGTGGTTCTCGTAGAAGTCTACAGTTGTCTGTTTGTATGGAACAGAGACTTCTGGCAAATTCTCGATTGCAATAATGAAGACTAGAAGCTGCCTCGGAATGGAGAATGGAGGTTCAGCTACCCAGCCGAAGCACGTCTTCCTCTCCTTTATAATTGCTACATCATCATTGAAATCGGGGAAGAAAAAGTGGACCTTAAGATTTTCGTCCAATTTCACAGATTTGATATTCATTATTCCAGCCTTCTTTAGGTGACGACGGTTGAACTCCTAAATAAATTGAAAATACAGATTATGAAAAAAACTTTCTCTCTGAAGAAATAATATGCTATTTGCGAATGAGTACGATGATTATAATAGCCCATTATTCTTTTTTTTGGTCTGTTTTCATATTCTATAACAGAGGTGACTTACCTGGAATGGGAAATAGGAAGATATCATAGAGATGAAGAATCTCCACTGAAAGGTTTTTAACTGAAAACTTAGGTTTGTAGGAAAAGGAGATTAAAATTGTCTCCGAAAAAAAATGAAGTCTAACTATAGCTAAGTTGTTGAAGAGAACGAAAATAAACGCAATGAGTTGAATTTTTGTTTGTGCACTACAATAAAAAATGACATCATTATGACGCAATAGTGACGTAATTATTACAATACTATGAGTAAGACTTCAAGCACGTGAGCTGTGCATGCTTTGATAAAATAGGAATAACATCGTAAGTAGTAAGGATTAATTTTTGTTCACATGAGTTCAGTGACCCCCTACAATACATAGGTATCCCTAATTGCAGCAATCATATGACGTAGCTGGAGTAAATTTTGTTCCAAAGAGGTCAGTGGCCCTCTTACAAAAAATGATCACGTAATTCTTCTTAATTCAAAAGATAGTAGGACGTAGTTGTTAAACTACTATGATTGAACTTTTAACGATTAATTCTGTACAATAGCAAAAAATTCGTGACAAATTTGTACTCATTAAACCTATATCGATCACCTGAGAAGATTCGTCTTTACAAAAGATTATCTCAAAAGTTGATGTTTTAAGGTCACTAAATAATTGGATTGTTGATAAGAAATTAGAGAAAAACGGATGATTGCAAGATTTTCTAATTTTTGATATATTTTAGATAAATATTTGATAAAATTTTGTTATTTTGGTTACAATTTGGGTATTTTTGACAAGATTTCGCTATTTTGTGGTAAAAATGGGTATTTTTGGCAAGACTTGTGTCTCTGTGTGGCAAGTATTGGGATATTTTTACTAGAACTGAGTTTCTTTTTGCAGGAATTAGGTATTTTTGGCAAAAATTTTGTAGATTTTGGTAATAAATGGGTATTTTTGCTATGAATTGTGTAACTCGTGACTAGAAACAGATATTCTTGGGGTAGAATTTTTTTTTTTGGCAACAATTTGATTTTTTTTTGGTAACATTTGGGTGTTTTTGACAATAATTGGATATTTTGAGCCACGAATTGGGTATTTTTTGGTCAGAATTATTTTTTTTGGTCAGAATTGGGTATTTTTTGGCCAGAATTGGGTAGTTTTTGGGATGAATTGGGTATTTTTGCCAAGAACTGGGTATTTTTTGGCCAGAATTAGGTATTTTTTGGAAGAATTGGGTAGTTTTTGGCCAGAATTGGGTATTTTCGGGAAGAATTGGGTATTTTTTTGATAAGAATTGGGTATTTTTTGGTCAGAATTGGGTATTTTTTTGGGAAAAATTGGGTATTTTTTGCCAGGAATTGGGTATTTTTTGCCAAAAATTGGGTTTTTTGTGGAAGAATTGGGTATTTTTTGGCCAGAATTGGGTATTTTTGCCAAGAACTGGGTATTTTTGGCCAGAATTGGGTATTTTTTGGAAGAATTGGGTATTCTTTGGTCAGAATTGGGTTTTTTTGGGAAAATTGGGTATTTTTTGGCCAGAATTGGGTGTTTTTTGGGAAGAATTGGGTATTTTTTGGGAAGAATTGGGTATTTTTTGCCAAGAATTGGGTATTTTTTGGCCAGAATTGGGTATTTTTTGGTCAGAATTGGGCATTTTTTGGGAAAAATGGGGTATTTTTTTGCAAGCAATTGGGTATTTTTGCCAAAAATTGGGTATTTTTTGTCAAGAATTGGTTATTTTTTGGCCAGAATTGGGTATTTTTTGGGAAGAATTGGGTATTTTTGCCAAGAATTGGGTATTTTTTTTGGGAAAATGGGTATTTTTTGGCCAGAACTGGGTATTTTTTGGGAAGAATTGGGTATTTTTGGGAAGAATTGGGTACTTTTTGCCAAGAATTGGGTATTTTTTTGGCAAGAATTGGGTATTTTTTGATAAGAATTGGGTATTTTTTGGTCAGAATTGGGTATTTTTTAGGGAAAAATTGGGTATTTTTTTGCCAGGAATTGGGTATTTTTGCCAAAAATTGGATATTTTTGGAAGAATAGGGTATTTTGTTGTCAGAATTGGGTGTTGAAAGCCTTTTGCATAAATTTTACTGTTTTGAAAAAAATATTCTTTTACTATCCCATTTTTTTCAAAAAAGTCGTTTTTTTACAAAAAGTTTCTCTTCATTTTTCCATTTGTCAGTTTTTTAAATTTTTTAATGTGAAGTTTTGAATTGAATCATTTTTTTAAATGGAAATATTTTTTACTAAAATGATTTTTCTTAAAATTTGTGGTGTTTTACACACTGTTTTTAAACAAAAATGTAAATCTTGATGTTTTTTATTTTTTGTTTTTTATTTTTTTTCTATTTTTGAATTTTTTTATGTAAAATTTTAATTTTTTTTCGAAAAATTTTGTTTTATAAAAAAAAATTTCTTTCAAAAATGCGGTTTTTTACATAAGGTTTTTAACAAAAAATGCAACTTGTGTTGTTTTTCACTTTTCTATTTTTCCTTTTTTCTGTTTTTCAATTTTTTAATGTAAAATATGAAATTTAATTAATTTCCTTTTTGAAAAAACAAGTTTTACTAGAATACTTTTTTTTTCAAAAATGCTGTTTTTTACATAAGGTTTTAAACAAAATATGCAACTTGTGTTGTTTTTCACTTTTCTATTTTTCCTTTTTTCTGTTTTTCAATTTTTTAATGTAAAATATGAAATTTAATTAATTTCCTTTTTGAAAAAACAAGTTTTACTAGAATACTTTTTTTCAAAAATGTCGTTTTTTACATAAGGGCTTTTAACAAAAAATGCAACTTGTGTTGTTTTTTGTTTTTCCTTTTTTCTGTTTTTGAATTTTTTAATGTAAAATTTTAATTTTAAATAATTTTTTTTTGAAAAAACAAGTTTTACAAGAATAATTTTTCTCTCAAAAAAGCCGTTTTTTACATAAGGTTTTTAAGAAAAAATGCAACTTGTGTTGTTTTTTTTTATTTTTCTATTTTTCCTTTTTTTCTGCTTTCAATTTTTTTTGTAAAATTTATTTTTTTTTTGAACAAACAAGTTTTATTAGAATAATTTTTCTTTCAAAAATGTCGTTTTTTACATAAAGATTTTACCAAAAAATGCTTTTTTTTGCATCTTTATGCTATTTTTAAACCCCGGGGTACCGGTGTCGCGTGGTGACAATTACTGGCGTCAAGCATCCCTAGCGTGCATCTCTGGATGTTGTTCGGAAATAAAAGATCGTTGATCGCGGCTCTGCTGCGAGGCGCGCTCTGCGCGCCCAACGATCTTTTATTTCCGAACAACATCCAGAGATGCACGCTAGGGATGCTTGACGCCAGTAATTGTCACCACGCGACACCGGTACCCCGGGGTTTACTCTGAAGTATGTTTATCATGAGACGATGAATAAATTGGAATTTCTCAAGAAGAACATGATATCAATAAAAATGTAATTGTTTAAAATGAAAAATTAAAACAAATATGCTTGCCATCAAAAGCTTGATTTGTTATAGATTTCGGCAAATTTCATTAATAAGTGTATTAATTTGTAATAAATAATTGTACTAAATAAATGATTTTTGTAAAAATTGTAATACATTGATTTTTACAACTTTCTGCTGTGCTAAAGAAATTGCAAAATCATCGAGAGCTGAAAAATTGAAAAATAGAATAGGAAGAAACATCAAACTTACATTTTTTATTGAAAATATTATACGAAAAACGACATTTGGAAAAAAATTGTTTTACTAAAACAATATTTTTTCAAAAAAAAAATTAAACTAAAAATTTTACAAAAAAAAACTTCGAAAACTGAAAAAAGGTAAAACAGAAAAGTAAAAAACAACAAAATTCACTTTTTTTGTTAAATGCATAATGTAAAAAACGGCATTTTTGAAAAAAAAATGTTTTAGAAGACAACATTTTTTAAGAAAAAAAATAATTCAATAAAAATTTTTTTAAAAAATTCAAAAACTGAAAAAATAGAAAAATAAAAAACAAAAATAGCATTTTTTGGTAAAAACTTTATGTAAAAAACGACATTTTTGAAAGAAATATTATTCTAATAAAACTTGTTTGTTGAAAAAAAATTAAATTTTACAAAAAAAATTGAAAGCAGAAAAAAAGGAAAAATAGAAAAATAAAAAAAACAACACAAGTTGCATTTTTTGTTAGAAACCTTATGTAAAAAACGGCTTTTTTGAGAGCAAAATTATTCTAGTAAAATTTGTTTTTTCAAAAAAAAATTATTTAAAATTAAAATTTTACATTAAAGAATTCAAAAACAGAAAAAAGGAAAAACAAAAAACAACACAAGTTGCATTTTCTGTTAAGAACCCTATGTAAAAAACGACATTTTTGAAAAAAAAATTTTTTTAGTAAAACTTGTTTTTTTTCAAAAAGGAAATTAATTGAATTTCATATTTTACATTAAAAAAATCAAAAACAGAAAAAGGAAAAATAGAAAAATAAAAAAATAAAAAACAACACAAGTTGCATATTTTGTTAAAAACCTTATGTAAAAAACGGCCTTTTTGAAAAAAAAAGTATTCTAGTAAAACTTGTTTTTTCAAAAAGGAAATTAATTAAATTTCACATTTTACATTAAAAAATTGAAAAACAGAAAAAAGGAAAAATATAAAAATGAAAAACAACACAAGTTGCATTTTTTGTTAAAAACCTTATGTAAAAAACAGTTCAAAAACAATTCAAAAACAGAAAAAAAAGGAAAAACAAAAAAAACATCAAGATTTACATTTTTGTTTAAAAACAGTGTGTAAAACACCACAACTTTTTAAGAAAAATCATTTTAGTAAAAAAGATTTCCATTTAAAAAAATAATTCAATTCAAAACTTCACATTAAAAAATTTAAAAAACTGACAAATGGAAAAATGAAGAGAAACTTTTTGTAAAAAAACGACTTTTTTGAAAAAAATGGGATAGTAAAAGAATATTTTTTTCAAAACAGTAAAATTTATGCAAAAGGCTTTCAACTTTTTTTTAAAAAAAACTAAATTCTATACTTAAAGATTTGTATGAGTATCTATTTCTAAAAATTCCTGCCAAAAATTCTTCTTTTAAATGACCAGTAATCTATTATCAAAGGCAGCACGCTTATTGCAATATTCTGATGGGAAGAATTGCTGCTGGAGTTTGCTTCGAAATTGTCACTGTAATCGCTTTGCATCATCCAGTTTCAGCTGCCGGGAGTTCATTGCAGAAGCCAAAAAAACCCGCGTTTTTGAAAAAACATTTTATGAAGACAAGCCTTTTTCGTCGTTAACCGCCATTTTTGAGAAAAAAAAACAGATATAACAAAAACAGGCATTTTTTGACAAATTTTAATTCAAAATTGAACTTTTAAAAAAAGGTAATTTCGAAAATGCATTTGTAAAACTCAAATAAATTATATTATCAAAGTATCAATTCAAAAGCATACATGAAATTCAGCTTTTTCTGAGTGTAAAAAGAGAATATTACAAATTAAACAGTCAATTAGTCACCTCAGGAAATAATAGTTTTTGGATCTGAAATTATACCGGAAATACAAACAGATAATCAGTCAAACAAATAACTTCTCAGCCTGTTATTTTAGTTACTATACAACTCAGCAGCTCGTCTCAATTTGCACGATGGAGGACACATGTTGTCTTCGTTTTCATCACCATCTGAATTTTTACTTTCCACTCTTTCAGGGTTATTGACAGCAGGAGCCCTTCTCTTGACAATTTTTTGTGTACAAGACGCTGGTTGCTCAGATTTGAGGAGAGTTTTTTCAGATATTTTTTCACTTGCTTCATTAGATAAAATATGATCTTGGTAATCTGTATAATCATTGAGTACAGTACTAAGGATGGTTCTGGCAGACTTGATTGAAGTATTTCCAACACTCGATGCTCCCTGTACTTCTTTCAATGCATCTTGTCCAGTGTCTGTAGAAAAACACGCAAAATGGACTGCCTGGTCAGATTTTTTGTTGTCTAACTTGGGATCAAGTGCGTTCTCTTCTTCTATAATTGCGATAATACTCCCTGTCAATGACCCATTTTCCCACTCGTCACAATCCCGATCAGGTTTCTGCTCCTGTATATTGTCATACTCGTCAGACACACACCAGAGAAATTTAAGTTCTCTCTCCTCCTCAAAAAATCCTAATTGATTTTCATACATTGGTCTATAGGACAACTCATAATCACAAAATTGTGATTGATCTGCTCAGTTCCATGTTGTCTGAGACTTGTAAAGTTTTGTTTTCGATGTGGTTCTCGTAGAAGTCTACAGTTGTCTGTTTGTATGGAACAGAGACTTCTGGCAAATTCTCGATTGCAATAATGAAGACTAGAAGCTGCCTCGGAATGGAGAATGGAGGTTCAGCTACCCAGCCGAAGCACGTCTTCCTCTCCTTTATAATTGCTACATCATCATTGAAATCGGGGACGAAAAAGTGGACCTTAAGATTTTCGTCCAATTTCACAGATTTGATATTCATTATTCCAGCCTTCTTTAGGTGACGACGGTTGAACTCCTAAATAAATTGAAAATACAGATTATGAAAAAAACTTTCTCTCTGAAGAAATAATATGCTATTTGCGAATGAGTACGATGATTATAATAGCCCATTATTCTTTTTTTTGGTCTGTTTTCATATTCTATAACAGAGGTGACTTACCTGGAATGGGAAATAGGAAGATATCATAGAGATGAAGAATCTCCACTGAAAGGTTTTTAACTGAAAACTTAGGTTTGTAGGAAAAGGAGATTAAAATTGTCTCCGAAAAAAAATGAAGTCTAACTATAGCTAAGTTGTTGAAGAGAACGAAAATAAACGCAATGAGTTGAATTTTTGTTTGTGCACTACAATAAAAAATGACATCATTATGACGCAATAGTGACGTAATTATTACAATACTATGAGTAAGACTTCAAGCACGTGAGCTGTGCATGCTTTGATAAAATAGGAATAACATCGTAAGTAGTAAGGATTAATTTTTGTTCACATGAGTTCAGTGACCCCCTACAATACATAGGTATCCCTAATTGCAGCAATCATATGACGTAGCTGGAGTAAATTTTGTTCCAAAGAGGTCAGTGGCCCTCTTACAAAAAATGATCACGTAATTCTTCTTAATTCAAAAGATAGTAGGACGTAGTTGTTAAACTACTATGATTGAACTTTTAACGATTAATTCTGTACAATAGCAAAAAATTCGTGACAAATTTGTACTCATTAAACCTATATCGATCACCTGAGAAGATTCGTCTTTACAAAAGATTATCTCAAAAGTTGATGTTTTAAGGTCACTAAATAATTGGATTGTTGATAAGAAATTAGAGAAAAACGGATGATTGCAAGATTTTCTAATTTTTGATATATTTTAGATAAATATTTGATAAAATTTTGTTATTTTGGTTACAATTTGGGTATTTTTGACAAGATTTCGCTATTTTGTGGTAAAAATGGGCATTTTTGGCAAGACTTGTGTCTCTGTGTGGCAAGTATTGGGATATTTTTACTAGAACTGAGTTTCTTTTTGCAGGAATTAGGTATTTTTGGCAAAAATTTTGTAGATTTTGGTAATAAATGGGTATTTTTGCTATGAATTGTGTAACTCGTGACTAGAAACAGATATTCTTGGGGTAGAATTTTTTTTTTTTGGCAACAATTTGATTTTTTTTTGGTAACATTTGGGTGTTTTTGACAATAATTGGATATTTTGAGCCACGAATTGGGTATTTTTTGGTCAGAATTATTTTTTTTGGTCAGAATTGGGTATTTTTTGGCCAGAATTGGGTAGTTTTTGGGATGAATTGGGTATTTTTGCCAAGAACTGGGTATTTTTTGGCCAGAATTAGGTATTTTTTGGAAGAATTGGGTAGTTTTTGGCCAGAATTGGGTATTTTCGGGAAGAATTGGGTATTTTTTGATAAGAATTGGGTATTTTTTGGTCAGAATTGGGTATTTTTTTGGGAAAAATTGGGTATTTTTTGCCAGGAATTGGGTATTTTTTGCCAAAAATTGGGTTTTTTGTGGAAGAATTGGGTATTTTTTGGCCAGAATTGGGTATTTTTGCCAAGAACTGGGTATTTTTGGCCAGAATTGGGTATTTTTTGGAAGAATTGGGTATTCTTTGGTCAGAATTGGGTTTTTTTGGGAAAATTGGGTATTTTTTGGCCAGAATTGGGTGTTTTTTGGGAAGAATTGGGTATTTTTTGGGAAGAATTGGGTATTTTTTGCCAAGAATTGGGTATTTTTTGGCCAGAATTGGGTATTTTTTGGTCAGAATTGGGCATTTTTTGGGAAAAATGGGGTATTTTTTTGCAAGCAATTGGGTATTTTTGCCAAAAATTGGGTATTTTTTGTCAAGAATTGGTTATTTTTTGGCCAGAATTGGGTATTTTTTGGGAAGAATTGGGTATTTTTGCCAAGAATTGGGTATTTTTTTTGGGAAAATGGGTATTTTTTGGCCAGAACTGGGTATTTTTTGGGAAGAATTGGGTATTTTTGGGAAGAATTGGGTACTTTTTGCCAAGAATTGGGTATTTTTTTGGCAAGAATTGGGTATTTTTTGATAAGAATTGGGTATTTTTTGGTCAGAATTGGGTATTTTTTAGGGAAAAATTGGGTATTTTTTTGCCAGGAATTGGGTATTTTTGCCAAAAATTGGATATTTTTGGAAGAATAGGGTATTTTGTTGTCAGAATTGGGTGTTTTTTGGGACAATTGGGTACTTTTGGCCAGAATTGGGTATTTTTTGGGAAGAATTGGGTATTTTTTGGGAAGAAATGGGTATTTTTTGGGAAGAATTGGGTATTTTTTGACAATAATTGGGTATTTTTTGGCCCGAATTTGGTATTTTTTGGGAAGAATTGGGTATTTTTTGGGAAGAATTGGGTACTTTTTGACAATAATTGTGTATTTTTTGGCCAGATATGGGTATTTTTGGGAAGAATTGGGTTTTTTTTTGGGAAGAATTGGGTATTTTTTTGGAAGAATTGGGTGTTTTATGACAATAATTGGTTATTTTTGGGAAAAATTGGGTATTTTTGGAAAGAAATGGTAAAATTGTCAAAATTTTTGTATATCGGCACAAAATCGTGTAAATTCTAGTGAATTACAATTGAAAATGATAAAATAGCATTCTCCACATGTAAATGAATGAACGAAAAGTATAGTTGTGATAGCTATGCGCGAATGAATAAAATGTAAAAATGATTAAAAGTGAAAGTTCCGCAGATATAATTTATGAAGTAGATAAGATTAGCTGAAGTGCATTAGAGCGGATTCATTTCCCTGGGGTAATTAAGATAATTACCCCCGGGTAATTACGATAAGATGACAGGTCTATTGTTCTCACTCTCTCTTTTTAGGTACATCTTTGGAAATTGGACGAAAATAGGCTATACCTAATGTTAATACATAGGTACATCCTTTTACCCCCCCCCTGATCTGCTCACCTACTACTACTGATCTACTATGTAATGGCTCATGCTCTGTAATTGGGGGGAGCATAACGTACTGGGGGGGGCACAAACGGAGAAGATCAGAAGTTTCTATTTTGCAGAGGGTTTATCTGCAAATTTAGCTTTAAAAAGTAAATACAATTATCCGCCTCATTACAGTGTTAGGCTCAATGAAAAAATATGCAAGGAATTTCGTGCTCAAAAGCGTTCATAATTTTTGCGTTATTTATGAATACGTGTAATGCAATTCATGCACTTTTTGTCGCTGTTATCCACGGTTAATTTATCTAGTTTTCACGCCCAAAACTGTGTGTGACGTAGAGTGAAAATGTGTGGCGGGGTATTGTCACTTTTGTCCGCAAAAGAGCTCAGAAAACCTCTAAGTTACAAAACTGAAAGCTTTGATCTTTAATGATGCATTAATCAAAATAAATACATTGAACAGGGGCAGTAATTTAACCGCTGTGGATTTTGATAAGAAACAACCAATAACTAATTTTGTGATAACTGACGTGTTTTAAAAAAATTATTACTTGTCAATTTGTCTGATAAAATCACTGACCTGCTGAGAGCCCGGTATAGTTGAAATATTGCCCACTGATTTCACTTCAAACTTATCCAATGGTCCTTTCGTTGCTGTCACATTACCCCCCGTAGAGATCGCTCCTCTTAATATGATGCTGGTTCTATTTGAAATGGGAGAAATGCTTTCTTCTTCAGGTTCCCTGCACACTGAAACACCTTTTTTGTGTATGATCTAACAGATATTGTAAAATATCTGAAAAATCTAAACTTCTGATCGTCAGGTCTTTAACAAAAACATCGGATCACGTCTTCTTAAAAAATTTGGATCCTTTTCCGTTTGTGCCCCCCGCCCCAGCTTAGTGGGAGCATATTATTTTGCACCCCACAGACGCACGTCCCATAGTTTTACATAATGATTTACTGTGTAATGACACGTGCTCTGTAACTTGGGGGGGGGTGCATAACGTAATGGAAGGGAGGGCACAAATAATAGATGGTTTTTTTGCAATAATATCACACACAAAGCAGTCACCAAAAACCGAATAAGATGAAGTACGATTAAAATTTTGACCAGTTGTATTGGCACCAAAATACCTGCTGATACTTCCATGATAAAATCGTGTAACACCTGGCAAAAAATCAGAGGGTTAACAGAGAGTTTTCTGGTGAAATTCTAGCAGACTTAAACCGGGCTAAATTTTTCTTTCTGAAGGAGAAAAGTCTTCATTTAATGCCAAAGTTAGACAAATTGTGTGTTTGGAACATTGAATGCAACCAAATTTTATTTTAAAAAGTTTCAAGCAAGTCCTTTTTAATTTTGCTGCTAAGTTTAGATTTATTTGTTGATTTTTTTGCTGCATCCAGCAACTTTATTGTTCCGACCCCACTTGTGGGGGAGGAACTATATACTCACCTTGGTTTTTTTAGTTCAGACAATTTTGGCCGATCAATATACTAATTGTACAGAAATGTGAGTGATATCATTAAAAAGCTCGTCCGGCGTAGAATTCGAAATAAAAAAGATTTTTTTGAATTTTGTATTTTTCGAGGAGTTGTCGAGCTTTAAAATTTTGTGTGAACACGTGATATTTGCATGATTTTGTTCACTTTTAGCAATTTTGTTCAAATTAAGACCTTTCTATAAAAACAATTTTTCAAACTTACATTTCAAGCTACAAAATGAAAGAATTTTGTGTTACCAATAGACTGACAAAAAGGCTAGTTCTGATCTCTTGAGGAAGTTTACAAAAAAAAAAACTGTCGAATCCAATTTGAGAGCTGTTTTTTTAAGAAAATTTTCCTTAGAAAACAAAATTTTTCTGAGTTTCGCTTTTTTCGAGGAGTTATCGAGGTTTAATGTTTTGTGTGAACACAGCACTTTTGGCAAGCTTTTGTTCACTATTAGTTTAATTTTCGTTCAAGCTAAGATTATTCTGAAAAAAAAATATTAATTCAAGATTAGATTACACGCAACTAAATCTAACAGTTTTGCAACTCTAATAGTCGAAAGGCGACAAAACGTCAGTTTTGGCCTATTGGGTAAGTTTACTATAAAAAAATCGAATTTTATTTGAGAGCTGACTTTTTTAGAAAATTTTTTGCATTTTTTTAATTTTATATTGAAGTCACATATAGACTTGCAACTTTTCATATCGAGACTCCGTTGATGATGCACCCCATTTACAGTCAAATGAAGCCCAATTAACAAATCCGTTTCATAGAAATCGTTCTTGTTTTCTTTTGGATTTTACTCTGTGTTTTCGTAATTTTTAATAAAATTTTGATTTTCTCTTTGATATTTTACAAAATTTGTGTAGTCCAGACATAGAATCGTTAACTAAAACTGCAAAGGGTTTTATAATGACTATTACGTGAACATGTCTAGTGCTTTGAGTAGACAGCTAATGGCTTTGACATTAAAAACAGTTTTTCGATTTTTTTGAGGACCAACCGATGTCAAACTTACTTTTTCGAACTGTTTGTCACATTCAGTAACCACAGGAGCCCTTTTTTTCTAGTGGATTCAAAATTTGTTTGGATGGTAATTTTGACTTCTAACTATTGGTTTTATGTCTTCGACGCCACGAGTTTAATTTTTTTTTAAAATTTTTGGATATTTTTCATTATTTTGGTTCCTTTTGTATTCTTATAAAAATATCGTAATAATGATAGTTCCCATTTTGTTTGAGCAGTTGTTCTTAGGACAAAAGAGGAGGTTTTCAGAGAAAAACTTAGAGTTTAAATGGCTTCGTAACTTTCTCCTCGCACTTTTATATTGAACTTTTGGTTTTGTGTGTACTTGTTGTTGTTTTCATTGTCATTAGGCTTATTGGGAGGTCTTATTGATGACTTACGAAAAAAAATCAAATAGCCTAACAATCGAGCCAAAACTTAGCGCAAGACTTCCGTTGAAAGCTATTGAAATTAATGGCGTTGATACTACGTGTTTTTTTTTGGAAAATATCGTGGTTTTGATATACTTGTTAATAATCGTTGGCTTTTTGAAATCATATTCTGTAATACAAGAAGCATCACATTGCTTTAAGAAATTAATCGAAAAAAGAAATTTATTGAAAAATTCACCTTTTAATGGCTTCGACGCTTTTCTCTCTGAATTTCTTTTGACTTTGCTGTTTTTAACTGTTTTTTATTAATTCTTTTTGTAGACGTAAAATGCCGAGGGGTCTCATAAGCTTATCACTGAGGATTGAATGAATGATGTTTCTCAATGCAGTCAGTTGATAGCGAATAGTCTCAAAGTTTTTCATAATATCAGTTTTCAAAGGTTTTTCAAATTTTTCAGTTTTTGTTGTTCTTTTCGTCAACATGTTACTTTTCTCAACACTGAGAGGTCCCATTCAATTCCATGTAATTCAAAACTTAACATGTCTATTGATATTATATCGTAACTGATGTTCTGTTTGGTGGACGATATGCGTTTTGATAAAAGTTTTCAGAGGGGTCAAAATTTGTGTTTCATTTTTCATTTTTTAAATCAAATTCGCTTAATAACATATCCCAATGATTTTCAAATAATGACCGAGTGAAATTACTTAATTAAACAATATAAATTCAGTTGACTTAGAAAAAACAACAAATGAATTTAGAGGAAACGGCATTCAGATTTAAGCTAACTATTTTAATGGCATCAATAATTTGTGTTTTCGTAATTTGTTTGTGTTATTTTTTAGTTTTTCTACAACTTTAGTTCGTTTCTATGACTTAGTCTGAGCAAAAAACAGTTCCTATCTTAAGGCTTCTAAGTGAATTTATCAAGATTCGATTTCGTAAAGGCTAAGGGTTTCTAGGAGTTTCGAAGTTATGAAACGTTTTTAAAAATTTTGATTGATTTTTGAATTTTGCCTCATTATTTTTTTAAGTGGACTTTTTACATAGTACCATAAAGGAACAATTCCATTTGCCAATAGCTGAGAAAAAGTAATTTTGTGTAGCTAAGGTTTTTCTTTGATTACTTTTTGACGTTGTTTCTAGGTGCTTTTAAATTTAAATATTAAATTTTGCAGTGAAATTTTGGGTTTTGATGATTTTTTTTGTTTGTTTTCATGTTTTTTTTTCATTTTTGCAAATTTTTAATGATTTTCTTTCTTTATGAATCCTTATAAAATTATCGTACTACTGATAGTTCCCATTTGCTTAGAGAATTGTTCATTGGATAACAGAGAAGGGTTTCAGAGAAAACCTTAAACTTAATTGACTTCGAAACTTTCTTCTCGCTTTTTTATATTGAACTTTTGGCTTTGCATGTATTTGTTCTTTTTTCATTATCATTTGGCTTATTGGGACTTCTTATTGATGACTTATGAACAAAAAACCAAATAGCCTACCCATCGAGGCATAACTTAGAGTACTTTCTGACTTCCGTTGAAAGCTATTGAAATTAATGGTGTTGATATTACGCGTTTTTTTGGAAAATATCGTCGTTTTGATTTTCTTGTTCATATTCGTTGATTTTTTGAAATCACATAATTTAAACAAAGAAGCATCTATCTCATATTGCTTTTAAAAAAACTCGAAAATCGAAAATCGAAAAAATCGAAAATCGTTTTTTTCATAAGCTTATCACTGAGGATTGAATGAATGATGTTTCTCAATGCAGTCAGTTGATAGCGAATAGTCTCAAAGTTTTTGATATTATCCGTTTTCAAAGGTTTTTCAAATTTTTCAGTTTTTGTTGTTCTTTTCGTCAACATGTTACTTTTCTCAACACTGAGAGGTCCCATTCAATTCCATGTAATTCAAAACTTAACATGTCTATTGATATTATATCGTAACTGATGTTCTGTTTGGTGGACGATATGCGTTTTGATAAAAGTTTTCAGAGGGGTCAAAGTTTGTGTTTCATTTTCCATTTTTTTAATCAAATTCGCTTAATAACATATCCCAATGATTTTCAAATAATGACCGAGTGAAATTACTTAATTAAACAATATAAATTCAGTTGACTTAGAAAAAACAACAATTGAAATTAGAAGAAACGGCATTCAGATTTAAGCTAACAATTTTAATGGCATCAATAATTTGTGTTTTCGTAATTTGTTTGTGTTATTTTTTAGTTTTTCTACAACTTTAGTTCGTTTCTATGACTTAGTCTGAGCAAAAAACAGTTCCTATCTTAAGGCTTCTAAGTGAAATTGTCAAGATTCGATTTCGTAAAGGCTAAGGGTTTCTAGGAGTTTCGAAGTTATGAAACGTTTTTAAAAATTTTGATTGATTTTTGAATTTTGCCTCCTTATTTCTTTTTGTGGACTTTTTACATAGTACCATAAAGGAACAATTCCATTTGCCAATAGCTGAGAAAAAGTAATTTTGTGTAGCTAAGGTTTTTCTCCGATTACTTTTTGACGTTGTTTCTAGGTGCTTTTAAATTTAAATATTAAATTTTGCAGTGAAATGTTGGGTTTTGATGATTTTTTTTGTTTTTTTTTCATGTTTTTTTTTCATTTTTGCAAATTTTTAATGATTTTCTTTCTTTATGAATCCTAATAAAATTATCGTACTACTGATAATTCCCATTTGCTTAGAGAATTGTTCATTGGATAACAGAGAAGGTTTTCAGAGAAAACCTTAGACTTAATTGACTTCGAAACGTTCTTCTCGCTTTTTTATATTGAGTTTTTGGCTTTGCATGTATTTGTTGTTGTTTTCATTATCATTTGGCTTATTGAGACTTCTTATTAATGACTTATGAACGAAAAACCAAATAGCCTAACCATCGAGGCATAACTTAGAGTACTTCTTGACTTCCGTTGAAAGCTATTGAAATTAATGGTGTTGATATTACGCGTTTTTTTGGAAAATATTGTCGTTTTTATTTTCTTGTTCATACTCGTTGATTTTTTGAAATCACATTATTTAAGCAAAGAAGCATCTATCTCATATTGCTTTTAAAAAAATCGAAAATCGAAAATCGAAAAAATCGAAAATCGTTTTTTTCATAAGCTTATCACTGAGGTTTGAATGAATGATGTTTCTCAATGCAGTCAGTTGATAGCGAATAGTCTCAAAGTTTTTGATATTATCCGTTTTCAAAGGTTTTTCAAATTTTTCAGTTTTTGTTGTTCTTTTCGTCAACATGTTACTTTTCTCAACACTGAGAGGTCCCATTCAATTCCATGTAATTCAAAACTTATCATGTCTATTGATATTATATCGCAACTGATGTTCTGTTTGGTGGACGATATGCGTTTTGATAAAAGTTTTCAGACGGGTCAAAGTTTGTGTTTCATTTTCCATTTTTTTTAATCAAATTCGCTTAATAACATATTCCAATGATTTTCAAATAATGACCGAGTGAAATTACTTAATTAAACAATATAAATTCAGTTGACTTAGAAAAAACAACAATTGAAATTAGAGGAAACGGCATTCAGATTTAAGCTAACAATTTTAATGGCATCAATAATTTGTGTTTTCGTAATTTGTTTGTGTTATTTTTTAGTTTTTCTACAACTTTAGTTCGTTTCTATGACTTAGTCTGAGCAAAAAACAGTTCCTATCTTAAAGCTTCTAAGTGAATTTATCAAGATTCGATTTGGTAAAGGCTAAGGGTTTCTAGGAGTTTCGAAGTTATGAAACGTTTTTAAAAATTTTGATTGATTTTTGAATTTTGCCTCCTTATTTCTTTTTGTGGACTTTTTACATAGTACCATAAAGGAACAATTCCATTTGCCAATAGCTGAGAAAAAGTAATTTTGTGTAGCTAAGGTTTTTCTCTGATTACTTTTTGACGTTGTTTCTAGGTGATTTTAAATTTAAATATTAAATTTTGCAGTGAAATTTTGGGTTTTGATGATTTTTTTTGTTTGTTTTCATGTTTTTTTCTTCATGTTTGCAAATTTTTAATGATTTTCTTTCTTTATGAATTCTAATAAAGATTTCGTACGACTGATAGTTCCCATTTGCTTAGAAAATTCTTCATTGGATAACAGAGAAGGTTTTCAGAGATAACCTTAGACTTAATTGACTTCGAAACTTTCTTCTCGCTTTTTTATATTGAACTTTTGGCTTTGCATGTATTTGTTGTTGTTTTCATTAAAATTTGGCTTATTGGAACTTCTTATTGATGACTTATGAACGAAAAACCAAATAGCCTACCCATTGAGGCATAACTTAGAGTACTTTTTGACTTCCGTTGAAAGCTATTGAAATTAATGGTGTTGATATTACGCGTTTTTTTTGGAAAATATCGTCGTTTTGATTTTCTTGTTCATATTCGTTGATTTTTTGAAATCACATTATTTAAACAAAGAAGCATCTATCTCATATTGCTTTTAAAAAAATCGAAAATCGAAAATTTTTACAGAAAAATTCATTTTTCAATGGCTTCGACTCTTTTCTCTCTGAATTTTTTCCGACTTTGCTGTTTTTGACTGTTTTTTAAATTTTTTTGACGTCGTAAAATGCTGAGAAGTCTCGTGAATTTTTCATTGAGGAATAAATGATTGATGTTTCTCAATGCAGTCAATATATAGCAAAATTTTTGATATTATCCGTTTTCAGAGATTTTTCAAATTTTTCAGTTTTTGTTGTTCTCTTCGTCAAGTTGTAAATTTTCTCATCACAGAGAGGTCCCATTCAACTCCATGTTATTCAAAACTTAACATGTCTATTGATATTATATCGTAACTGATGTTCTGTTTGGTGGACGATATGCGTTTTCATAAAAGTTTTTTGAGTGGTCAATATTTATGTTTCTTTTTCTGTTTGTTATCATATTCGCATTATAACAGATCCCAATGTTTTTCAAATAAGTACCGAGTGAACTTACTTAACCGTTCAGTATAATGTCAGCTGATTTTGTAAAAAAATAATTGAATTTAGAGAAACAATATCCAGATATAAGCTAATGATTTTAATGGCTTCAATAAATTGTGTTTTCGCAATTTGTTTGTGTTTTTTAGTTTTTCTAAAACTTTAGATCGCTTCTATGGTTTAGTCTGAGCAAATACAAGTCAAAATGCCTTTTAGTAAATTGATCAAGAATTATTTCGGTGAAGGCTAAGGGTTTTGGAGTTTTAAATATGGAGAATTTTAGTTTTTGATGACTTTATTGTTTGTTTTTTTCTCGCAGTCTTTTTAATGTCAGATCTTGTGAGCTCTGTAATGAGGCATGGCATTATGTTATTCATTTATTAGTTTGGGCATGTAAAGATTTTTTTAACTCATACTTCTGTTTTTTATTGTCTCTTCATTTGGTTGACAATTAAATCAAAAATGTAGATGAGCAGGGGTCGGAACATCATGTGCTAAGCACATTAAAGAGCCTCTTTTTTATAATTTATCGCTGTCCATCTTATTCTTACTTTTATCTAGTTCTGTCAAAACCAGTATTTTCCGACAGAACCTTCCATAAATTGCGAGCTTCAGTCAGAAATGTAAAAAAAATCGAGCAAGCGAAACACGATATGGTACATATGTTCATTGATAAACCTGTGTGAAATAACAACGTGAATTGCTTGAAATCTTTGAAATTGAATGCTAGCTTATACGAACTTATAAGCAGATGGCAATTTGTTTCAACGTGATGCATCTTCACCATCAAAGCACTTATGAGAAGCTAGCAATTAAATAAATGTCAGATAATTTTGCAAAAAAAGTTTTCATCCAGAAATTCCTATGCGAACGTTTGTTAAAAGTCGAAAAAATAGCTTTATAGAACATAAAAACTAATAATCCGCAAGCAATTTTTACTTACAACAAAGCTCACGTAAATATTTTGAGATTATTTCAAAAATTAAAAATCAATACTTTAGCAGAATTTGAGATTTTGATCTCTACAATCAATTACAAAAAAATCCTAATTAATTTGGGCAAAAAAGCTTGTGTGGAGCAGACAGCTCTTTTGGTACTCCTATAGCAGTGTAAATTGATCCAGTTTTGGGACATAACTGAGTAAGCAATTGCAGTGTTGCAAATTAGAATAATAGTATAAAAAAAACTAATTTACTAAAATAGTTGGAGAGCATTCGCCAGTGAGAGCTGACATTTGGTTGAAAACTTTAAAAAAACTGGATAAACATGTTTGCATGCCAAGTACATCAATATCAAAAAAATACTTTCTGTTACCAGACCAAACTTTTCATTTCCGCATATTGCTTGATCAACTGAGTTCGCAATTTAAAAATAGTTCTGTAGAAATAAGGAGTCAAACTTGCCAAGGTTTATTAACTCTGAAAATAGTTTTCATAAATTGTTCATAAACATCTTAATGGTATCTATTCAAAATCTTAAAGAAAGATAGAACACAGAATCTTAAAGCAACAGAATATTTTTTTTTACAATACTTTAGCGCAAAATATCTTTTTAAAGCATCTGAACTTTTTCCATGAGAATCAAGATGATGTCAATGTTTTTGAAGTGTTCTTTCAATGAATAATTTTTAACGTTACGTAACTGTTGTTCACTTTTAAACCAAAAATTTGACATTCCAAAATTATCATTGCTACCCAGGTTGAGGTCGCGCTCGAAATTGTCCCTGATCAGACCGTCCCAGACAAGTTTGACCTCTGATCAGACCGTCCCAGACCGAAGTGACCTCTGATCAGACGAGTGTGCGCTCGAAGATCGTTGTGCGCTCGAAGTGCGCTCGAAGCCGCCTCTGATCAGACGAGTTCCAGACCGAAGTGACCCCTGATCAGACAAGTTCCACACCATTGTCCAGACGAGTTCCAGACCATTGTCCAGACTAAAGTGCGCTCGAAATATTGTCCCAGACCATATGCATGGATGATCTCTGCAGACCTTCAATAACGAAAGTATTGCACAAAATTGACAATAAATAAAAAAAATAAAATAAATCAATGAAAAAAATAAATTTTCTTACCAATAAACGAGTCCGTATATAACCCAGGTTAAAGTACCGAAGAGAGTATGTCCATACTGAAGATGAACAAAATGCCTGGAATGCTAAATTTTGGGTTAGTGGATTCTTAGAATAGACAGGGATGCTCAGTCATATACGCTCCTACCCAATGTTCCGACCCCACTCATCCACGATTTTATTTAATTGTCTACCAAATGAGGAAAAAATGGAAAATTTTCAAAATTCCACAAAACAATGTGAAAAATAATGCTGGATTAAGTGAACAAATATGCTGGACTTCATGGCCGATGAGACTTTCCATTAATGGAAGTAAAAGACATCACAATCAATAAAACCGTATAACAGAAAACAATAATTGCGACATAAAAGTTGGTGTCTAATACAACTCTAATTAACAAAGTGAAAAAGGAATCAGCTAAAACGTGATTTCAACAAATTAACCTGTTTCTCACTAGATAAGATACGAGACCTTTCAGTAATGAGATGCAGTAACAGGTCGACGAAGAACAGAAAAGAGGCAAAGATCAAACATACGTTTTTGTTTTCAAAATAGCAATCCTCCAATTGATTTAAACCTATACATATCAACTCGCCACATTAACAAAATATATTTGGAACCACATAGGAAGTTTTTAAAATTTCATTATATGTCAGATGAATACAAAAAGAACAGCAAAAACAAAAAATCAAAAAAAAATACCAAGAAAGCTTTATCGTTGTCGTTAAACCCTAGGCTGTTCAAAAAAATTGAACTTCTTAAATAGAGTTTCTTTTTTTCAAAGTTCAATTTATTTCAAAGTTCAGTTTCACATGACTTACTTCTTCATCAAAATTTAAAAACAAATCAAAGATGGTTGGAATCTATAACAACAAAAAGTGGAACAAAAATTTACGGTCTGTGGGTCGTCTTAGAGTAAAAAACTGAGAAAATAAGTATAAAACAATAAAAAAATTGTTTATTTTTTTGCAAAGTATTTTTTTTTCAAGTTTACAGTTTCCTTCTGATCAAGAGGGTTAAAAGGTCCTTTCTCACATTGACTTGTTGTTTTTACTTCATCAATAGAAATGCTCTTGCGAAAAAACTTTTTAAGAAAATCAGCAAATCTTTTTCTGAAGATTTTCAATTTTTTTGCATCTTGAGTATCATTAGCTCTCCGAGAACAATCGCCACTGTATACAATTTTCTGGGAAACCACTTCTAGTTGCCTTATTTTTGGTTCACGGGAAAGAGCTGAAGAATGATTTCACAAATCGAGACGACTATTGGTTATTAAAACGAAAGACTAAGAAAAATCTGCAAATTATCATTTCTGATTTTTGCTTTCCTTTTAAAACAGTGATGTGCCGGATCTTATTCGGTCAACTGAAACCAATTTACATGAACAAATCATTTAAAAAACATTACAGACGTCGTATTCTGATATAAAAAATGTCAAAACAGGCCTTGGTACAAAAAAGTATACATAAAATAATCATTAAAAAGGATTTGTTCTTCATTATGTTACTGAATCGTCAAGGAGTGAAAATTAAATTAGCAAGTATAATAAATTATCAACATTTTTAGTAAATGAGCCGTAAAATAATTTATGACAGCACTAAAAACAACTTAGTTTAACGGGCGAGTGCTAAAATTAATAAAGAAAGTCACGGTTTTTTACAAATCATGGTTTAATAAAGAAAATCATTAAGAACCTTATATTTGTTTATTCAGGCATTGTTTTGCAAAGTTTTTCAGATTAAATTTTAGCATTTTTATTGGCTCTTAGAAACCGAAAAACGTTTGTAGTTTATTTATTTTTTGAACGGTAATAATACTCTGTAGTGCTACTAAGAGTTAAAAAGTTTTCGAATTTTTGGTCACTTAATCTTTCTCGTTTAATAACTTTTTAGTTAGGGTGAAATCATTCGGGTGATAAAGTCCATTTTTTAGAAGTTTTGACGTTGTTTCTGGTTAAATATAGATATATGTTAACTTTAATGTAGTTTTGAGTAGAAGAAATTAATTTCGACAAAGAAAATTTACCTTTTTTTTCCGAGAATTTTTCACTAACATTTTTTTGTTTATGTTATGTTTTGCAAAGTTTCTACGACTAAAATTTAGCTTATTTAACGTGTCTTACAATCCAAAAGAAAATCTTTGTAGTTCATTCAACGTTGGCGCTGTAATAAGCCTCTGTAATGCTAGTAATAGTTGTAATATTTACGAAATTTTGATCATTATTAAAGATTCGTTGTTTAATAACTTTTTAGTACGAACGAATTGGGAAAACGTACTATAGCTCATTTTCTTGTATTTTTTTACGCTCCTTCTAATTTTAAATATATTTTTTCACTTGAAGGTAATTCAAAACAGAAATTTTGTAAAAGAGTAACTTTCGACAAAGAATTTTACCTTTTTTTCAAGAATCTTTCACTAATATTTTTTTTCTTTAGGACAATTTTTTTTGCAGAGTTCTTATGACTAAAATTTAGCTTATTTAACGTGTATTACAATCTAAAAGAAAATCTTTGTAGTTCATTCAACGT